>NC_133410.1:13867500-14125000 GCF_049350105.2 Macaca mulatta
TGTTTCATGGATGATCAGGACCAATCATCAACCATGCCTGGTCTTCTTGATTTCCTTGTGTTTTCTGTCCTTAAAACATACTCATTTTTACCAAAGCTTGTTCATATCATTTTTCCAAAGAGATCCAGTGTAGTGGGTTTAACTGCTTTATTGTAAGACTTAAAAAAAATTAAAAGGCACTGACAAGCCTCTTGGCTCAGGACTCCAATGTTAAAACCAGTCACTTGATGAGTACCTGCTATATATGCCAGGTGCCTTAAAAGCATTCATCTTACTAAACCCTAATAATAATGACAAAATGTGGGGTTATTATCCTAAGTAAACAAGAAAAGAAGCCAAATCTCTGGAAAGTCAAGTGACTTCCTTACATTCGCACAGCTACTAGGTAGGAATGTCAGGATTTGAACTCAGATCCTTCCCTTACGCTATATATCCTCTATAGTTAGCTTTATTGTCTAGCCAAGGACTTGTGTTCTGATTCAATATTCCCATATTCACCAAGAGTATTCACCATATAATGCACAATATTCACGAAGTGTAACCTACAATAATAAAGAATGCAATCATTTTGCTTCAGATAAATCTCATCATCCTCAATATTGTCACTGCCTAGTATCTGTCATATGGGCTAAAAGATCAGTCACATAATTACACCATAAAACCTGATCTCATACCTGGGCTGCCTATTTTCTAAAAAGGAGACAGTCAAATCTACTTGATATTCAAACAAAGCTCAGGCATCACTTGCTCTTCTCTTGCCATTAAACCAATGTGGTTCTTATCATCAGCAAGTATCATCAAATCAGGAAAATGTGGCCCTGGCTGACAAGGAGATCCAGCTAATGAAGCTCTCAATGAGAGCTGAGTGTGCTTGGTAGACATGAAACGCAGACACGGAAAATTGGTAGTTTAAACTAATGCTGGTAAGAGCATAAGAGCAGTTTGGTAAAATTGATTGAAATTATAAATATAAAAGCATTTAGATCCATGGAACACAAGTACAGAATTATATATTTATCAAGATATCATTCTAACATTGTTTGTGGGAACAAATGTTGGAAACCATTAAAATGTCCATCCAAAGAAAGCAAGTTAAATAAAACACAAGAAAGATCCACCATTTCTAATCCAGAATGCTTGAGGCCAGTTTTGTTTTAGAATGCAGATTTTTTTCACTCTAGTTTAGTAACATGGTGTAACAGATGAGATGTACACCCATTACCAGCAGGCCTTGGAAGCATCCTCTAATCAAATTTATTTGTACTTCTGAGGCATGCCACATGAACATGAAGTGGGATAACCAAAAAGCATAAACATTTTCATACCAGTTCAAAATTGTTTCCTCCCAGATGAGTTTGGGTGTCAAAATTCAGAGGAAAAAAACCTAGTTTTTATGCCTTTGGTAATTTGGGAATTGGAATTAAGGATTGTGGACCTGTTTATTTACATAGTGGAATATTGTGAAACCAGCTAAAAATAAGTGAGGCAACTCAATATACTGATGTGGAAACTTCAATACATATTCTAAATGGTAAAAAATACATGTCAGGAAGTGTATATGGATGCTATCATTGGCATTGGCATTCTACACGCACACACATGAGCTGTACATGCATAGAACTGCTCTAGAAAGACAAACAGGGAACTGATTTCAGTCTCTGGAAATGCAAATGGGTGGCTGGGGAATAGATATGGAGAGAGAGATGCCCCTTTCTCTATTTGTACACTTTAGAATATTTGGAATTTATGTGGAGTACCTGTGTTTCCAAATTAAATTGAATAATTAATATTCTCTTGACTGCCACTTGAAAGAGCTTTCCCTAAATATCCCATTCCCCATCACTCTCTATCACATCCCATGGTTTATTTTCTTTGCAGCACTTTCTACTAGCCATGACTTCATCTTCATTTGTTTATCATTTTACTGTTGGGATACCACTTTAGAATGCAAGCTCCATGTTTGCCTGGCTGGCTAGTGAATCCCAGCATCTAGACAGTGACTGGCACAGGGGAACTATGAGGAACTATACACCCCACACCGAGAGGTAGGCTGAGGTAGAAAGTGCAGAGTAAAGCATGCTTGTCCTCATAACAAAGCCTGACCTCAGTGTGTAGACAAAAGTGGCCCTACTGGTTGTCCATAAAGGACAATTTTTGAATTATTTTCCTGATTGTAAAAAGTGCAAAAGGGCTGGCCACACTCTACTCTATGGCCCCATTATAATATCTGGCTGGGAACACTTTGAACAACACATTGTGTGATGAGGCTGAGGTATTCTGAGCACCTCCCAGCCTCCTTCCTGTCCTTGAAGAAAGAAATTCACACAGCTGCACCTGCCTGCAGACCTCCCTGCAGCCCCCTGCCAGAACATCCTGAAAAACCCCATCCCCTCACCTGTAGAACATACTGTATGCTTCCCTGCTCCCTCTGCTCCTGAGTCCTCCGCCCAGAGGTCCTTTCTGGCCATTCATTCTCTGCTTAGCTGAACCTCATCCTTCAAAGCACACCTCAAAATATTATTTCCACTAGGGAGGCTTTCTAAGTCCCTCAGTTATAACCAATCCCATCCCTCAAAACCAGTCTCCTCTCCCCTAACACTCAGGCAGATAGTTCATTCTAGGAAACTTATTCCATCTGGTATTAAAGTCAGTTGTTTCCATATCTCCAGTAGACCGTGAGTTTCTTGAGTGCAAAGACCCTACCTAAAGAGAAAGTTCTCCCTTTATTCCCAGCACCTAAAGTGGAACTTGATACATTCTTAGAACAAAATTTATTTTAACTTTACATCAGAAAAGAGAGGAGAGACAATTAGAGCATTCAAAAGCAATATTCTGTGCTGTGAAAAAAAAAAAAAGTAAATGCTTAGGAATCCTCATTTTTATCTTGGCCCCACCACTGATAATTCTGTAACTTCTAGTTATTTCCTTAATATCGCCGAGCTTCCATTTCCTCAACTCTAAAATAGGCCAATAATATCTAATTTATAGGAATGAGATAGAGATTAAATTCCACTTAGCCGAGGACTTAACATGGAGTAAGCATTCCATAGAAACTATTTCTTTAGTTTCCTTTATTACATGAAATAAAAGATGGATCAATTAGAAAACATTTAAAAAATAAGAATGCTGATATTTACTGTTAAATTCATAATCAGGCCATACAGATATTTAACTTTTGACCTCATTCCACTACCCCCAGGTCCAGTTCTAAATTGACTAGAATAATTAACAATGGCATACAGTAAATCCAGAGGAAGAACACTCATTCCCAGAGGTAAAGCCATAATTTCTCTGAGGCTTCAGATTAAAGGCAAATCTTCTAAAATCCTATCCAGACAAACAACATGGCAATATTTCTCTGACTCAAAAAATACAAAATGTGGGGCGGGGATATCCTACCTCAAATTCCAATTCTGTTTCTTACCTAAGCCTGGTGAAAGGATAAGGAAGACTCAGAAGCAGGAGTGCTGTAATGAAGCTGCAGCAGGTAAATTAAATGCCATCAGCATCACTGGGAGGCTGAACCTGGTTATGTGCTCCAGTGAACATATGCTATGCTTATATTGTGCTACCTGCTTTTCCACTCACCTGTCCTGTTGGTTTCTGCTCTTTTCGTTCTCAAATGGGTCCAAGAGAATTAGTTCCTTTGCAAAAGAGACTCACCAAAAAATTGAAAGACAATTACATGACCCTAACTTGCCAGGTTCTGTTTATTATGAATTCAGGAGTTGGCATGAGTTCTCATGAGCAGGAAGCATTGAGTTGCATTCTGTTAAGTCACAGGTGTCCAACCGATGGCCAGATAAGCAGAGAGACTTGACTATATGGCTTTGGAACTCTCCTTAGTTGTGATATGTGTGGCATGTCACCATGCTTGCTTTATACCCAACATTCAAGTCTTGCTTTACCTTCTTTAGGAATCTTTTGGGAATCTTTCCCTATGAGGGATACCACCCTTCTGGGGCCCCCACAGCAAGGGCCATCTTTAAACATTTGCAGGATCTAGGAACTCATGTTTTCAGAGGCTGTCTGCACACCACATGAAAATAAAACATATCCACATCCCATGTTTACTATAGAGTCTGATCTCCACAACCATGGATTCTACATCCTTGGGTTCAACCAACTGTGGATAGAAAAATTTATCTAATGGATGGTACTGTTTGTGCTAAACATGTACAGACTTTTTTTCCATCATTCTCAAAACAATACAGTATAACAATGATTTACATAACATTTACATTGTATTGGGTATTATAAGTAATGTAGAGATGATTTAAAGTATACAGGAAAATATGTGTAGGTTATATGCAAATACTAAACCATTTTACATAAAGCGACATAAGCATCCTTAGACTTGGTATTTACAGGGGATCCTAGAACCAGTCCCCCATAAATACTGATGGCCAACGGTCATTATTTCATTGACGGGAATGTTAAGAATTATAAAAATAATTCTTAATTTGTTTAGTATAAATTATTGACTTTTTTTCTTACAGTTTAAGTTTTATTTTATGTGCTTATATATAATGTGTATATTTTGTGTGTATATATGTACATATTGGTGTATATGTGTGTATGTATATGTGTCTGTGTTGAGTTGAAGTAGAACAGCTGATGTAAAGTTTTATAAACATTTAACTTATCATTTATTCACTTGTAATTTTGCAGTTTCCTTTTTTTTCTTTTAGGAGTTGCTATTTTTTCAGATATTGAACATTTACATTCAAGCCCACTGAAAAACTCACAGGCCTCAGGCTCTGTGCTTTGAGTGCCTAATGGATAAACTGCATTAGACCACAGCCCTTTCTAGTTATATGATGGAGTAAAGTATGTTTTCATGAAGGTCTCCCCATTGGACTCTGACTCTCTCAGGACAGGGCATCCTGATATGTTCTACACCTCTACACACAAGGGACCTCCATATAGTGGAGGCCTCAGGACACTGTTGCAGATTTGAAGGCCACTCAAAACATTTCTATTACACTCTCTGTCAGAGATCATTTCTAGTTTTCACTAGATAGAAAGCTACTAAAACAAAATAATACAAATATTTCTGTCTCCCCTCTTTTCTCCTTCAACAAAAACTTTATCATCCCAAATCCCACTTCACGGTAGACTTAAAATGTCCTTTTAAATAAGGCCAGGATGTGAAGGTTGGTACAGAAATTCAAACCTAGAATTTTTTTTCTGAAGCTGTAACTCAGCCATGAAATTTTGCTCCAGGCAGATTTCAACAAGCTAGGTCTTAGCTGCAAGATGAATGTTTCATGCATGTACTTCACTTGACAACCAGAAGCTTTTTTATACTATTATTTTATATATAAAAGTTGACAAAGACTGTTCTCCCACATACTCTCTTTTGAAACTGAGTCTGACAGAACAGTCTAGAATGTCTGAACTAGTTTCCCCTCTAGAGAAGAAGACTGACTTTATTGAAAAATTGCTATGTATCTAGGGGTGTCCAAGGGAAATAATATAGTCATGGGGTCCTGGTTTCTGTTTCTGGTTGGGCAAGTAAAGCCCCTTTTTCATCTACCATTTCTGCTTATCACTAGAGACAGAAACTAAAATCCATGGTGCATTACTCCCTTTTCATGCTGCTGATAAAGACACATCCGAGACTGGGCAATTTACAAAGGAAAGAGGTTTAACAGGCTTACAGTTCCACATGGCTGGGTAGGCCTCACACTCATGGCAGAAAGCAAGGAGGAGCAAGTCACATCTCACATGGATGGCAGCAGGCAAAGAGGGAGAGTTTGTGCAGGGAAACTCCTGTTTTTAAAACCATTTGATCTCATGAGACTTATTCACTATCACAAGAACAGCTAGGGAAAGTCCTGTCCCCATGATTCAATTATCTCCCACTGGGTCCCTCCCACAACACATAGAAATTGTGGGAGCTACAATATGAGATTTGGGTGGGGACAGAGAGTCAAACAATATTACATGGCTTCAGGCTGCTAAAAGCCTAAAACAAAACCAAACAGAACAACAACAAAATAAGGCAGGTTGGCTAAACTTGTAAAATTAGACATTGTGCTAAGTGCCTTTTATGTACATTGTTTCTCTTTTAACCTTGTACCAATCTTAACCTTAAGAAGGGTAGAAAGCATTATCCCCATTTTACAGATGAAGAAACTGGGTTCAGAAAGGTTATCAATTTTGACCAAAATCAAACATCTAAAACTAGTCAGAGACAAAATTTGGGATCAATTCTTATCATTCTATAATTGCACAAAGCTGCCTCAAGAGCTAATTGAGAAAAACAAAAGGTTAAATATATACATATTTAAAATCA
Source organism: Macaca mulatta (assembly GCF_049350105.2). NCBI lineage: Eukaryota > Metazoa > Chordata > Mammalia > Primates > Cercopithecidae > Macaca > Macaca mulatta. The sequence goes on from NC_133410.1 coordinate 13,873,802, forward strand.
GTTCTGGAAGAATTTTCCCATGAAGAAAATTAAACTCAAGTGTGCATTGAAGATACAAGTAAGAGATTCAGTTTTTGGGGATCCCATTCATTTTGCAGACAGAGTAATTCTGTTGATTGTCATTGCAAGTATGTCTCAACTTTCCTCCCTTACCATCTTATTTCTGGATTCTTGTAACAGCTCTATAGTCGTTATATATAATGATGTGCTTCCCATATGCTCCTTCAATGAGGATCTAGTTGTCCTAGCCTGGGAGTTCTGAGGGCAGAGGCCTGCAATGATCAGCCCCTTCATAAATCTCTCAGTTGTAGAGATGCCCCAAGGTTATCTAATTTCATGCCCCTCCCCAGAAGGCCCACATGCAATGATGGACCAATGTGAGACTATGAAAAATCCAGGTCATCTTGGCTTAACTCAAGATAACTCTGAAGAGCCACTCTAGCTCTGGAGCCTTTGTGGGGTTGTATAAAATTATCAGGGATGTATCACCATTCAGCTTCTCTCCCTGCCCAGTCCTGCTTCTTTCTTTTCCCTTCCACTGGACCTCATCCCAAAGAAATGCTTTAATAAATATCCAGCCTGCTAAATTATTTCCAGAGTTGGCTTTCCAGATAAACAACCTGTAATATCTTTTCAGGGGAAAAGAAGAAGGAAGGAAGGAAGGAAGGAAGGAAGGAAGGAAGGAAGGAAGGAAGGAAGGAAGGAAGGAAGGGAGGGAGGGAGGGAGGGAGGGAGGGAGGGAGGGAGAGAGGGAGGGAGGGGAGAAAGGGTGGAGGGAGAAATGAAGGGAGAAATGAGGGGAGGGGAAGCGGGGAGGGGAAGGGGGAGGGGAGGGGAAGGAGGAGGAGAGGGGAGAAAAGAGAAGGGAAAGGAAGAGGGAGGGAGAGAGGGAAGAAGGACGGGGGAGGGAGGAAGAGAAGGGAAAATAGAAGAGGGGAGGGGAGGAGGGAGAAAGGAGAGAAAGGGAAAGGAGGGGAGGAGGGAGAAAGGAGAGAAGGGGAAAGGAGGGGAGGAGGGAAGGAGAAGAGAAGAGAGGGGAGTAGAGAGGAAAAGGGAGGGGAAGGAAGGGGAGGGAGGGGAAATTAAACAGAATTATTCATTCTAATTAACTAAATTGGTCTCTTCTTCCAGCATCCTCAGAAGCCTCACTGTGGTCACTATTTCCACTGACATTTAAACATTTGACAAAAGTGATGAGAATCTTAACTTGTTTACTTAGAAATAGGATTATTCCTATACTAAAAGAAGATACTAGGAAAAGGTAGCCACAAACACGATCTGCTGAGCTGATTTTTCCCACACTGCCTACTGCTTCCCTGCCTGAAAGTTTTGTGGGGTCTATCCAGTTCTAAACACATATACCTGTATGGACCCTTTAACATAGACATTATAACAACAGACATAATGGGTTTGCTTAAAAGTCATGCAAATCTGAATTGTGAAGTAAGGAGTATATACATGTATTTACACTAAACAAGTACCTTGAGCAAAGTTATTCACCCCAAACTACCAAATACCTACAGTGTGGTCTTACATTTATTTATGATTACCACTCATAATCATATTTAGCCAGGTGTGCCAGGTAGAAGAGTATCTGACCCAGCTGACACTAGATTGCTCTACCATTTGCATTGACCAAGTTCTGCTGGTCCTTTTCCATGTCCTCATACTGCTATGTTGGTCTGTCCTGGAGCACTTTTACCTTGTTTCAAAGGCCACATTCCCAGTCGTTGCCATTTGTTTTCTGCTAGTTTCATTTATAAATCATCTTAAGCAATTGGATTAGATTGCTTAGTCCACTCAATGCTGCACAAATATCTGTGCATAATCGTCCCTTGGCCTAAGAATGGCTGTTCTGTGTGCATAGCCCCTGTGGTCCTCTGTGTCTGTCTCTCTGAACTGAGTGCTCTGTCTTGAATGCTGTCTTTACGCTTTATGTCATACCTTTGGGCTCTGCACACATTTCACTCATGTTAATGTAATTCATTGCTGAGGATCTGGGCTAAGAACAGCTCCTTTATAGAGGCAGCTGTTGTGACACTTTCTGAGCATCAACATTTGCATCCTCTGACTCCAAGAGTGTAGGGATTCTGATATTTAGGAATGTCACTCACAACCATGTGGGCTATGCTGGTTTGCTGCTCCTCCAACCATCTCCAAGAACACTGACTGTTTAATTCTTCCAATTTCTCAAGCATGAATCTTCTGCTCTTGGGACACTAAGACCTCTGCCATTTATTCTCCCAAGCATTTCTACTCACTGTAAATGTGATCCTGTTGGGGCCTTAAAGAGGAGCCAATAAATAAATAGTCAACCTCTTTCCTGATTAAGTTCCAAACCAGTAGAGAAAACTAAGGAAGCAGGCAAGTTGTGTCAAAGTGAGACACTGTTAAGCTGATATTAGAGAATCTGGCTTATAACCACAGGCATTTAAACTTCCTCATACTGAATCCCAGAATTGGTCAGAATTATCGCCCAGACATAGCAATTCTGAGCCAGAGCAAACCCAGATAGTTCCTAAGAGGAAGGAAAGTTTCGAAGTATTGCCAGTTTCTCCTGCTAGACTCTCCAAAGAGTTTAGTTATTTCTCTCCTCCAGGGGAAGAGGCCAGGAGTGATATAGTAATGGATGTTTCTCTACATGGATTAAAAACACCAAGAATGGTCAACAGTAGTATCAAATAGCCTTTCCAGATGCATCCTATGTTCAAGACACTGTTTTAAGCCCATTACATATTTTAACCCATTTAATCCTCATGACAACCTGATGAGGTAGGTACTATTTCTAACCTCCACTTCAGCAGATGAGGCACAGAGAGAGTAATATATTTACTCAGGGTCACTCTCCCAAAAACGACTAGAACCAGGATTTGAACCCAAGAAGTCAGATTCCAGAAACAAGGCTCTTAACTACCAAATTACGAGTTCCAAATCTACCAAGAATACACAAGAGTTCTCCCCTAACAATTCCTTTCTCTATAGTCCAACTACACCTGCCCCTCAAGGCTAAGCACGAGCTCTAGCTTCCTGCAAATTCTCCCTGACAAAGGAGTTCCGTGAGGTTCCTTCACCTATTATACCTGCAAGGCTTTGGAGCTACAATAATAGCCTTTACTTTTAAACCTACTAATTGACAGCCTGAACCCTGTAACCTTTGTTCCAGGGTGGACAGAAACCAAGGGATGCAAGGGTTAAGCCACTGAGAGATAAGGTCTGATTCATTCTGGCCTATTATTAGATAACTCCAAGTGAATGAAATGATGTACAGAAAAATGGCTAAAAGTAGGGTCTGATTTGTATCTTGCAACTATCAATTATCTACCATCTCAGAGTATTATTATGAGTGCTACGTGCTGGGCACTGTTCTAAAGCCTCAGTAGTAAGGTGGTGGAGCCGGGGGTTAGTGGAGAGTACGAGATGTAAACAAAACAATCAAGCAAGTGAATAAAACCTCCCTGACCTCAGGGACCTTACTGCCTTATCAGAAAGCCCAACTTTAATTATATAATCACATAAGCATGCTACAGCACACTGGAGAAAGTATCAGGAAACAAACAGAAAAGTGCTAAGTGAACAAAGGGCAGAGGAAGAGATCTTGTCTAAGGAACTAGATGTCAAGAAAACTTTCCATGGGAAGCCATTTAGCCACAAGTTGAAAAATGGATAGCCACTCACTAGCATAAGATTGGTTAGAGCAGGGAGCACATTCCAAGCAGAAGGAAGAGAATGTACAAAGTCTTGGCGATGGGGGGATTATGGGACTAACAAGCAGCTTCCTATGGCTGGTACCAAGAGGAGACGGAATTAAGCAAGGTTGAAGAGGTACATAGGCCATATGAGAGACTTTGGAACTTATCCTAAAAGCAAGAATAAGCTTTGCTTCATGTTCCACCTATTCATTGATTCATCCATTCAAAAGATTTTTTTTTTTTTTTTTTTTTTTTTTTTTTTGCAAAATATACCAGGCGCCAGATCTGTGATGAGTTCTACGGATATGACAGACACGTAGGGCAGCATCCTTCTCTCTCTCTCCTTCTCAATCTGTCAGCTGAGAGATGTAGATTGGATAAGGAATAATTATAACACATTTTATTGCGATGAAGGAGGCTCCTCTCAAGTCCTAAGAAAATACAAAATGGAGTTCTCATCACATGCACTAAGAATAACCATAAAGAATGAAAGGAAACTACCCAGACTATTCCCAGCAGGGAGGACTTCTGTTCCAAAGAGCAAGGTGGATCAGGAAACTAAATTATTAGTGGGAAAAGAGAAGAGCTGTCTATTGTGACCTGTCAGTAGGTGGAGATTAGAAAGAAAAAAGCCTTATATGCCATGATTGTATCACTTTGTATTCGTCTACTCAGGTTGTTATAACAAAATAACACAGACAAGTTGGCTTAAACAACAGAAATTTGTTTTCTCACAGTCCTGGAGGCTCAAAGACCCCAGTCAAGGTCTGGCAGGGTCAGTTTCTGGGGAGGGCTCTCTTCCTAGCTTGTGGATGGCTGCCTTCTTGCTGTATCCTCACATGGCAGAGAGGGAACTCTCTGGTGTCTCTTCCTATGAGATTGCTAATACTATTAAATCAAGGTCCCACCCTCATGACCTCATTTAACCTTAATTACTTCCCAAAAGCTCTATCTCAAAACACAGTCACTCTGGAGGTTAGGGGTTCAATGTGTGAATTTTAGGGGACACAATTCAGACCATAGCACTTGTAGTTAGCAAAGAGACACTGAAAGGTTTTAAGCAGAAAGTAACACAATCAAACTATTAATTTAGAAATGTCATACTGGTCACAGGGTTGAGACTAGATTAGAGCAGGGATGGGGACAAGACTTGAGGCAGAGAGAGGAACTATAGTATCATTTCTTCTTCTGTGTGGAAATAATACTACTACTAATGAGCATGGAGAGAAGAGGTCAGGTAGAAAGATGCTAAGGAGGGACCTCAGCAGGGATTGGTGACTCCAGGCTCTGGGCTTCGGTGATGGGACCCAAGTGACTGCTACTCACTAAGACTGGAAGCATAGGATGGACAGATTTATGGACAGAAGTGGATAAATAATGAGTTCAGATCGGGGAATGTTGACTTTGATGCAAAGGTAGAAATGTAGACCATCTTAAAGATCCATTATTATACATAAAGATCATTGCTGGGCTTTAAAGTAAAGATAAAAACAAGAATTGGAAATTTGGTTGACTGGCCAACTAAGAAGTGAATGTGAAGTGTTTAACGGATAGAGGTTGATTTAAAAGTGTGTTTTTGCAAAGAATATCTTAGTCCTTAGGCCTAATCCTAATTCTTAGTTCAAGCAACATGTTCCCTTCCCATCAAAATTATCTTCCCTAAATAGTACTATCTTGATGGTCCTTATCCCAAAACACAGCCCCTCGCCTTGCTGTGTCAGAGAACCTGGAAATACTTGGTGTGGTGGGCAGAATAATGGCTCCCAATGATGTCCAAAAAGCTTCTAAACTGGAAACTTTTACTATATAGCATTGCATTAACACTAAATGTAGATCAATTTCTTTCTAAAGAATAATCAATGGCTTAGTTCAGAGAAACAAAAATACAGCAGGTTTAGTGGCATATAGCCTTTGGAGAAGAAGCTTGTCTCCATTTATTATACATCTACTTCTGGGCTGCTTCTCTTTGGTTGTTATGAATCAGAACAAATCCATAGTTAGCTAATATCTGAATTTACAGATAATCAATGGGATCATGCATACCTTAATCTGCTAGTCAGTATGTGATATTTTATACATGAATAATTGAGACTCTGAGAGGTTAAGTAACTGCCCAAGATCACAGAATGGGAGAAATGCAGTCAGGTTTTAAACCAGATTACTTTGTTCCAAGACCCATGCTCTTCCACTTTCCCAGAGGAATCTTCCCAGTACAATGTCTGCTCTCCTTTTGTTTAAGAAAATATCAGCTACCACTTTTCCTGTTTTAATTGTGCTTTCCTGTGCTTGGCTTGGGCCACACAGGGTGGTCACCTTTACACACTCCAATCCCTGAGCTCAAACCCTCTGGCTGGTTTCCTACTCTACCCCTTCCCTGTGTTATGCCAAGTAGATTAGTTTCCTATTGCTGCTGTAACACATCACCACAAGCCTAGCAGCTTTCGACAGCACGAATGCCTTATGTTACAGTTATGTGGGTTAGAGGTCCTACTCTGGGCTCATGGGGCTACAGTCAAGATGTCAGCAGGGCTGTATTCCTTCTGCAGCAGACAACTTGCCTCCTGACCATCAGCTCTTTTTGCCTCATGGCCTCTTCCTCCATCTTCAAAGTCTGCAACATCAGGCTGAGTCCTTCCCACGCTGCCAACTCTCTGCTTCTCTAACTTCCGCCAGCCTCTTCCAGTTTAATAGACCCGGTGACTCTATTGGGCCCACCTGGATAATACTGATATGTCAGCGGATTTGTAGCCTTCATTCCACCCACAACCTTAATTCCCCTTTGCCATATAACCTAACATATTCACAAGTTGGGGAATTGGGACGTGGACATCTTTGGGAGCCATTATTCTGCATACCATACCAATACTTTCCAGGTTCTCTGACCCAGCAAGATGAGGGGCTGTGTTTTGGGATAAGGACCATTGAGATAGTACTAATTAACTTCAATAGAAAATAAAAAATATAAACAGGGAGGGGGTTGCCCCTGACCTTCCTCAGGCACATAGGGTGGGTAATGTAAATGAGAAAAGGAAACCAACAGTGATAAGAGATTACTCATATCAGGGACCAGTCAGACTCTTAGAGCCTTTGCCCACCTCTGAGGATGAACTTGGTTCTCCTTCCCAGAAACTCCTATTAGCTCTCTGAATTTCATCTGGGAAGGGCCCTGCCTGCCACAGAGAAGTACATAAACTTATCGATGGATATTCAAAATGTCTCCCATAGCCCATGAAATGCCTTGGGGATGATGGATAGATGAGTAGATTCAGAGTTATCATCTCAACCTCTTAGTACATAGTGCTGCTCCTTCCAGCTTCTTAACACCTGTATTGGACACCCTATAATTTCACTGAAGATGTTTATAACTAAATTCCCGGATAAGGGTAACTATCAGCACATGTGTGCATGTGGGCACGACCCCAGTCTGCTCTCTTATGAAATATCTCTCCTTTTATGGCTTTCCCTTATTCTTTTTAACCCAATTTCACCCAGATATATGTACTGTGGACGGAGGGAAGGAAGATGATTGGAGTCAGGCTCCAGCAACATGCCACTTTGGGACCCTAGGCAAATTATTTCACCTCCCTGGGCCTCAGTTTTCTCACCCATAAAGTGCAGAAGATAACAACACCTACCCTGTGTGCTTATTATAAATATTAAATGAGATTCTATGTATGTTGTTTAGCCCAATACTTGGCACACGGTTGGTGCTAATGTCCTTTAGTTTCTGTTCTCACCACCCACAAGGTTCATGAGTCAATAATAATAACAACAAACATTGACTAGTTGTATTTATGTGCCAGGCACCATGCTAAACCCTTTGCAGGCACCATTACTTGTAAACTTATATATATCACAACCATCCAACAATGTAAGTTCTCCTGTTGTATCTGCTTTACAGATAAAGAAACTGAGACTCAGAGAGGCTAAGTAACTTCTCCAAGGTCACAGTGAAAGGAAAGTGATTTAAACCCAGATAGGCAGAACTACAAAGCCCAAGGCCTTAGAAACAGCTAGACTTAGACATATGACCAAAAAAAGATTTTAAAAAATAAACTGAAACTTCCCATGCCTTTTTTTGGCCTTCCGCCTACAATAAGCACTCCAATTTCTGGCCACCAACCAGGTTATTTTCTCCGAGCTCTCCTACCACCTGGATTCCAAAGCCCAGAAAAGGAAGAAGCATGTTGACCTGATTAATCTGTGTGATCTCTGAGCCATCACCCATCAAAGGGCTGGCTTTGCCAGGAAGCAATTAGTGCCTAATTGACAATTGCTGGTGTCTCTGTAGCTATTCCCTGGACCTGCTGACAGCTCCCCTCAACCAGAGTATTTTATTATAAACATCTTCTCTGATGAAGCTTCCAGAGCCTGCATTCTAGGTGTGAACAAGCTGAAGGAGAGCACTGGGCTGCTAGATAGGGTAGAAGACCCCAGAGTTCTGCCTGTACTCAGCTCTGGCAGAAGCCATGTGCCTTAGTTCAGGCTGCTGTAACAAATGGTCATGGACCGGGTAGCTTAAAAACCAACATTTACCCAGTCTATCCATGATGGGCATTTGGGTTGATTCCATGTCCTTGCTATTGTGCATAGTGCTGCAATGAACATACATGTGCCTGTATCTTTGTAATAGGATGATTTATATTCCTTTGGTTATATACTCAGTAATGGGATTGCTGGGTCAAATGGTATTTCTGGTTCTAGATCCTTGAGGAATCACCACACTGTCTTCTACAATGGTTTAACTAATTTACACTTGAAATTTTTCTTTATGCCTGGTAGGTTTTCTCCAATGAACAGGGCTTTCTTGACCACATGAAATATGATGTCATTTTTAGAGGTTCATATTTGATCCTCTGTGTAATAGGTACTTTTGGTGCCTCACCCATGTCCCCTTGGGTCACCCTCAAGGTCACTATCTAGTTTGGCACACACTGAGGAATCCTATGCCTCTTGGCCCGAGGGTGTTCTCTGGACACAGAACATGCCCAGCACTCCTGGGGAAGATTATATGGGCTCGAGGTCAACCAAGTGTAATCGAGGGAGCAAGGAATCAACCCTTCAAACCATGCAGGAAGGGATTTGACAGATAAATCTGCCAGTTTGCTTTTCAGTAGGACAAATTAGCAGAAGTGTATTTCCAGTGGATTCTCAGTGCAGTTGAGCCCCAGTTGCCCATGGTAGGTACCCTCTCCATGAGGGGTCAACAAATATTAACCAAATCCATCTAGACACTTGTTTTTAATAAAGTTTTATTGGAACACAGCCATGCCCATTTATTTGCATGTTGCCTGTGACTGCCTTCACACTACAACAGTGGAGTCAAGTAATTGCAGCAGAGACCATACAATCCACCAAGTCAAAAATATTTACTATCTGGGTCTTTACAGAGAACATTTGCTGGTCCCTGCTCTAGAGGGAGCATACTCTATTGGTTTCCTTTTCTTCCCTGACTCACTTCTCCACTTCTTTGCATTCCTTACTGGGAGTACCCGCCTCCCAAATAAGCTGCCTACACCCAAATCCCTGGGTTGGAGTTGGCTTTTGGAAGGACCAAAACTCAGATGCTCTGTTAGAGAAACATAGTACCTGGCATGGAGCAGGCTCTCAAATATTTGTTGTATAAATGAACAGATGGAAAGTAGAAAGAAGTTACATTAGGTCACAAATTAAAGAACCTTGTTAATGGGGATAGCATTGCTAAGAGGGACCCTAGGATCAGGTAGAAAAACAGAGCTTTGATATGCTAGGTACCGCTTCTCTGCCCAATGAACACTTCCGCCTTCTGAAATCCCAGTATCACCACATCATAAATAAACTTGACTCCTGCAGGAACATTCTCTGAAAGGGTAAATACTCCCTATAAGATTAGGCATGTAGAACACAAGCTCTCATTCTGGGCCTTGGAACAGGTACGTTGATAAATTTGTTACCTAAGTAAATTAAGATAATTGAAAGTAAAGGGGGTAGGGTGCAGAGAGAAGAAAGTTATGGAGCCGTCCTGCACTTAGGGGTACCTATGTCTGGTAGAGTTATCTTGTTTTACCCTCTTGTCAGCTCCCTGTAATAGGTAAAAATACGTTTAAAAACAAAGGCATATCATAGGACTGGGACTTGAAGACAGGCATATTCTTTCCATCATATGTGGGCCTCTTCCCAGGTTTCCTGAGCATCTCTTGTGTGCTGCTCACAGCACTCGGCACTTTCTCATTCTTTGCCAATGTGAAGGCTTTGTCTATTTTGAGGTAGAGGAACCCTGCCTCGCAAATTCAGGAAATGGCATCTCACTTCAGATTCAAGTGTCGGACAGCCACTTTTGTATTCCAGGAAATGTGACAGGCATTGGTGTAGCTGTGAGGATGAACCCTGTGGACCTCCTACAACAGGGAACATAACTGATCTTGGACTCAGCTGTTGTACCTGAAATTCATCACTACATTTATGCCTGAGTACCCCTCTACAACACAGGCTACCCCCACAATGACTCACTGCATCAAAGACACCAAAACCGACCCATTCCTGAGAGACATGGAACTCCAGGACATCTTTGTTGGTCAACTGAAGCTTGAGGACTTCCCAAAGGCTTTGTCAACCCTTCTGTAGACTAAACAATAGTCTGGGATGCTTCCACCAACTTCCTCTCCCTCTCCCCTTCACTGGGGTCAGAGTTACACTGCCTCTGAGGCTCTCCCAGCCTTTCCAAACTCCTGACCTATTTCCTTTCTCACAGGCGTTTCTTCTAATAACATCTTAACATGTCTTATCCCACTTTGGTGTCTACTTATTGATGGACCTAAGCCAATGCAGGCGGTTCACTGAAGTCTCACAATTTTAATCTCTAGTTTTTAAATAAAGCCCCATGAAATAGACTAGCCCACAGCCGAATAGCCAACTACAAAAGACCTAGTGCTTAAATTTAGAGTCTCCTGACTCCAAAACGTGCATTCTCTGCACTTGCTTGCCTCCCAGAACTGGCTGTTTCATCCTCGCACAGAAATTTTCAGAGAAAGTAAGAGGCATCAGGCACTTCTGCGTTACTCTCAAACGTCATGGAGACTAAGAAGATATACGACACTTGAGTTAATATTAGAGAGTAAAAAGACACTATGAGGAGCTTACAGGTGTGCTGATGGCATGATTCAACAAGGAGGAGAGAAACACCCACAGCACTAATTAAGGCAGGAAGGCACAGAGACAGAGATGCTTGAAACCATTTTGGACATTCTATTTAGCAAGAAACTGTGAAAGAATCTATACAACTGATGGAAAAGAAAGAAAGACATAAAACACCATTTTCAAAAATGCAATACAGGGAAAATGAAGTAAAATCAGTCAGATTTAGAGTAGAGTACCTGGTGAGGGTTTCAGGATTTCTGTAAACCTGGTAACTTTGTCCTAAACTTCATAACCAAGCAAGGTGAGGGTGGGATGGCAATGCCAGAGGTAACATAGAGAACCCTTTCTATGTGGTCAGTGAATAGCCACTTCCCTGAGCTCCCTCAACTGACGGTGCTCAACCCCTCCCACCCTGTCTCATCCCCAAGGTTTCTGGGAGCCTGCGATTACAGGGTTAATGTCTGGCATAACAGAACACATCTAAGAATCCAGTCCTAACTCCTTGACCAGAATCTACTCTGATTGGTCCAATGCCTATATAAACTGTCTGACAGATCATCTTCCCCAGGCAACCCTTACTGGCCCTTCAGTGGGGTCACCAGTCCCTCTCTCTGCCCCCATCCCATAGCTTCTCTGCTTATTTCCATCACAGTCTACATCAGGCTGTATTGCCTACAAACTAAGAGTGTGTGCCCACTCACACAGGTACTACATCTTTGGGTCACTAGTGCAGTGTTTGGCACATAGTAGGGGCTCAATAAACCCCAGTTCAAAGGTTGAATGCACAGATGGAGGAGGGCTGGATGCATCATGAGAGAGAAAAAATTGTTTGTACTCTGAACAGCATAACCAAGGTGATCTCTGAAGTGACTATATCATATTTGAATGTATCTTTTATACTTGATCAAATATAAAACTCTTTCCAATACACCTGATGTCTGGCTACGCCCTCACCAGCTACGTGTCTAAAAGCCAAGGGCTTAACCTTATCTAAGCTGCACTGAATCTATGGTGTGACCTAGACAGTAGAAGGCAGTTCATTCACGGGTTCACTAACAAACACACAGTGTGGCTGCAAAAGACAGATCATGGCTAAACTGCCACTCCATTGATTTGAGATCGGATTTGCTGAGTCCTTGAGCCAGAAATATTTTATTCATTCCATTACTTTATCCTTAGAAGAACTCTGTGAGGCAGTTATTATTGTTTTGCAGATGAAGAAAGCGGGGGGGCTTGACATCTTTGCCAAGAAGATACAGTTAATAAGAGGCATGGTAATAATTCAAACCCTACACTTTGTCTCCTAATTCAAAGTAAACAGCTTTCTAACCTAACTCCCAAACCAGGTCTCCTGACTCAGGGCCATGGTCTCCTTCTCTCTGAGATTTAGAACCAGGTAGCTCAGGCTGTCTCAGTGTTCGCTAAGAGGATGTAGAGTTGCAATTGTGGGTCTGCAGAAAGAATAGAAGAGAACAGGATGATTCTAGGGGGTGCTTCCCAAGTACCCTGCACTGGGGGGGGGGGAAGCTACTTGCCTCTTGCTTAATGCCCAATACAAATAAATACACCAAAATATGTCCCTTCCAGCATAGAGGCACTCAGCCTTCAGAGATACAAGACTATAGTTCCCTGAACACTGGGAAATGTCTTGCTCATCTTTCTATCTCAAGTGTTGGGCACAATGATTTTCTATGGACTTAAACTGAAGTATGTATCTAAGCCAGTGCTTCTAAACTTAAGGACATTTTAAAAAATAATATTAAGGAGGTGGGAAGAGGGGAAAATACTTTGGAAATTAAACTGGGTACAAAGTGAGTATGACGAGATTTAAGAAAGAAAAATTAAAGGAGCTGAACTGGAGAACTTGACTAGCAGACAAAACACAAGGACCAAGAGTGTACAAATATTTGAAAGGTGCTCCCTAGAGCAGGAAACATCATATAGTATGATTGTTAATATGGTATATAGTGAGAGTAACTTGGGGAAAATGGTCTAGAGGTAGGAAATGAGCATGCAAGGCAAGCAGGGTCTACAGACAAGCTGATGTAGGGAGATGGTTTGGGATGGGGAATTTAGAATTCCAAGGCTCCAGAATTAGCTCTTGATGGCTTTGGGCAAGCCACCACACTCATCTGTTCATCCATCTACCTACTATGACTTGAGCACTAGTTATGTACCAGGAACTCTGCACAAAGCCAGGCCAAGTTACCTGCCCTAGTGAAACTTACCATCTTCCAGAGAGGAAAAAATGTTAACAAGGTTGAGTTTTACAATGGGAGCTGCAAGAGGGGATCTGTCTTGGTTTAGGACACAGGGAAGTCTCCCTGAGGAACAGATAACCTGAGACTAAAAGAAAGAGAAGGCGTTGGCCACTGAAGACAGAGGCGGAGAGCATTCCAGGAAGAGGGAGAAGCATGTGACATGGGAGGGCAGTAGGAGAGTTAAGGAGCCTCCAGAAAACTGGAAGAAGTTTGGAGTGGGAGAGGGAGGTTGGCAAGGCATTATTCAAGAGACGAATAGGCAAGAGTCAGCAAGAACTGGCCACGTGTGCCAGGAACCTTCAGAGCAATAGGGAGCTACTGAAGGGTGATGAACCAGGGAGGAACAAGATCCTAGCTTCATTCTAGAAAGGTCCTTGTCACAGATGGGTATAGAAAAGATTAGATTGGTGAGAATGGGTTCAGGAAGACAGGCTGAAAGCTGTTCAGCAGTCTCTGAAAATGTAATGAGAAAAGCCTTCCTCAAACAGTGACACATGAGCTGAGCATTAAAGGAAGAGGAGAAAACTGAAGGGAAATCCTGGCAGATGCATGACCTAGGCAAAGACAGAGGTACAGAAAGAGCACAGAGTCCAGGAACAGCAATAACTTCTTGTGGCTGCAGTGTAGCATGAGTGAGCAGGAGTGACAGGGGCCTGTCATGAAACACCTCACATGTTAAGCCAAAGGACAGAGACTTTCTCCTAAAATCCAGTAGAGTGGAGCAGTTTACGGCAGAGGTTTGGGATCAGAACAACCAGGGTTCAAATCCCAGCTCTACCGCAGCCTGTGTACTGGTGGTCAGTAAGCTTACAGTTGAGTCTCACTTCCATCTTCTATAAAGTGGTAACACTATAAGCAGCAAAAGATAAGCGCCCAGTGAGCGGTCGTGGAAGCAGTGGGGCTGCATTCTGGGCACTCTTTGGACACTACATAGAACACACTCTTGTTTGCTTCCCCCAGAGAGCCCTGGAGAGATTAACCTTGGACCTGTCCAAAGGGTTTAAGTTAGACAAGACACCCAAAGGCTCAAGTCATGTGAAAATGTAGTTTTTTCCATAACAGAACCAATCACTGTGGAGCCTCCACTGGGCCTCTGATCCTCTGCCCCATGTGTTCTTGAATGTAAAGTGCCTCAATGTCTCCTACCTGGAAGGACCTGCCTCTTCATCCCCAAGTACCATCCTGTATCCTGTCAATGCGTGCTATTGCCTTCCTGGGAATGAGGCTTCCCATTTCAACAGCCTCTTCCTTTCCCAGGCCTTACTGAAGACAGCACTCTCGCCTGACCCTCCCATTCCCTGAACCAGGCTAGGGCAGCTATGACCCAGAGAAATTAAAGTTGTGCAATTTGGTTTTGGCTTCCAGCAAGTCTTGACTGGGCACCCGGATGAACACAGCATGCCTGCCCTCTGAACCAATACATGTCCCACTTCACTGCATGTCCTGCAGCCTGTGGCCTGATCTGTTTTTTCCATTTGCCAGCTAAGTCCCATGGTGTAGAGCCAGATGTAGAACTCAAACCACTGTAATCAAAGCCCATTTCTACTTGACAGCTGTGTCACCTTGGCAAGGTAACCTTCTCCGTTGCCTATTTTTTTTTTTATCTGCAACACAGGTATAATAATGGCATTTGCTTCATGAGATACTTGTGAGGGTCAAATGAATTAAAGTATATAAAGTGCTCAGTAATAACAAAGTGTTTGTGATAATGATGATGATGGATCTGGGAGCTGCTAAGAGTTGAGGAAACCTCATTCTCCTTCTTTTTTTTTTTTTTTTGAGACAGAATTTCACTCTTGTTGCCCAGGCTGGACTGCAATGACGCTATCTCGGCTCACTGCAACCTCTGCCTCCTGGGTTCAAGCAATTCTCCTGCCTTAGCCTCCCGAGTAGCTGGGATTACAGGCATGTGCCACCACACTCAGCTAATTTTTTTTTTTTTTTTTTTTTTTTAGTAGAGATGGGGTTTCTCCACGTTGGTCAGGCTGGCCTCAAACTCCCAACCTCAGGTGATCCTCCCACCTTGGCCTCCCAAAGTGCTGGAATTATAGGCATGAACCACCGCACCTGGCCTCTCCTTCTTTCAAGTTTTGTAGGCTACACAGGGAGCCCCTCACCTTGTCATGTTTCACACATGCTGGAAACACCCCACCTGTGACCTCTACCATCTACCGTCAGGCTAGTGCTCAAGGCAAATTTCTGTAAGACAGGCATCTGTGACAAGCTTTCACACCCCCTGGGAAGACTGGGATACTATAGCAGAAAGACTGAACCTTGTCTGACCTCCTAATCTTCTAGTAAGAACACCCAGAGAGGGCCAGTGACTAGCCTGAGGTCACACAGCTAACAGGTGACGAAGCCTGGTCCACAATCCATGGTCATTGATGAGTCCTACCCATGCTGTGCAACAAGTCTGTGGTGAAGGGAACCACAAACTTACTAACATTCACTGAGGACCTACTATATACCAAGCCCAGAAATGGGGCTTTACATTCATGAACCCATCTCACCTTCACAGGAACCCCAGGAAGTAGATGTCATTATTCCCATTTCACAAGTGAGAAAATAATCACAAAGGTTGTAAACCCATACTGGCGTGTGCTGTGGGCAAGACTCTTTAAAGTGTGTGCGTGTGTGTGCGTGTGTACGTGCATGCTCATTTGGTCCTCATAACACTCTGAGGAATACTGTACCTCCTCAACTCTGAGAAGGTACAATATTGTTCCCATTTTACACATGTGGAAACTGAGGCACAGAACACTAAGTAGCTTGGCCAAATCACAGAGTTGGTAAGTAGGTCCCAGAGACGGTCTTTGCTGAAGTTCCATACCTTGCCCATATAGAACAAGGACTCAAAGTCAAGCCCAGATGACCCTGGAAGTCACAGTCTTCCATTACCCACACTCCTTCCTGGCCCGTCCTGGGTGCCTGGCCATATTCCAGCCCCTGTGGGAGGCCAGCGGCTGACACACCTGGTATTTCTAGGGGCTTCCCTGAGTCGCTGAGCCAAGCAAAGTAGCACTAACAATCCTGCCAGAATGGGGGCTGCTTCGTGCAGCTAGAAGTGTGCGCACAGGGGATTAAGAGAAGAGAGCAGGCCAGGTGTGGCTCATACCTATAACCCTAGCACTTTTGGAAGGACGAGGCAGGTAGATCACGAGGTCAGGAGTTTGAGACCAGCCTGACCAACATGGTGAAACCCCATCTCTATTTAAAAAAAAAAAAATTAGCCAGGAGTGCTGGCACGCACCTATAATCCCAGCTACTCAGGAAGTGAGGCAGGAGAATTGCTTGAACCCAGGAGGTGGAGGTTGCAGTGAGCCAAGATCATGCCACTGCATTCCAGCCTGGCAGCCTGTATGACAGAGCGAGACTCCATCTCAAAAAACAAAAAAACAAAAAAAAAGAGAGAGAGAGAGAGAGAAGAGAGCATGAATTTTTTCTTTCTGGCTCCTGACCAAGGCACTGAAATTTGCAGAATAACTGCCAGATGGGTTATTGCATCTCTGAGCACTCCAATTACCAGCCTCTAGAAGCCCAGTTCTCACTCCAAACCCAGAGCAACTCACAGCAAATGTTATCGTCGCTCACACCACAGGTCACTTCAATTTCTGAGCAGGTACACATTCTAATAGCGGGTGCTCTTTTCCCCTTTCCTTACCCTTTCTCTCCTGTTCTTCATAGAGCTGAGCTCTGTGAAATGAGTGGCTGCTTCCAATCCTGCCCACAGTCCTGAACACCCTCCGCTCTGCACAATGGCAAGGAACAATGGTTCTGCTCTCAGCAGAGGCCACCGTGCAGCTGGCATGGCGATGGAACCTCTGCAGTAGACCCACACGCTGCCCTGCTGCTGGCCAGCTCCCCTGTGTGCCAGCAGCTCTCAAGCACAGCATCTCTTTAGAAGTAAAGCCCCTCCCAGCCTGCAAGCCCACTCTGTCCTAAGAAAGGCTTTCTTCTCCCCTGGTGCCAGGTCCTTCACCTCTACACTTGAGAGACCTCAGATGCAAGTCCCTGGCCTGAAATGAGAAGGAAGAAGGCTCCTTTTTATTTTTTTCTTTTTCTTTCCCTTTTTTTTTTTTTTTTTTTTTTTTTTTTGGAGAGAGTCTCACTCTTATCACCCAGGCTGGAGTGCAGTGGCGTAATCTCGGCTCACTGCAACCTCTGCCTCCCGGGTTCAAGCAATGATCCTTCTCAGCCTCCCAAGCAGCTGAGATTACAGGCGTGCACCACCACGCCAGGCTAATTATTGTATTTTTTGAAGAGGCAGGGTTTTGCCATGTTGGCCAGGCTGGTCTTGAACTCCTGGCTCCAAGTAATCCACCCGCCTCAACCTCCCAAAGTGCTGGGATTACAAGTGTGAGCCACTGCCCCCAGCCAATTTTATTTTTAAAAAATAACTCTGGCCGAGGCAGGTGGATCACCCGAGGTCAGGAGTTTGAGACCAGCCTGGCCAACATGGCGAAACCCTGTCTATACTAAAAATACAAAACCTAGCTGGGTGTGGTGGCATGTGTCTGTAGTTCCCAGCTACTCAGGAGGCTGAGGCAAGAGAATCGCTTGAACCTGGGAGACGGAGGTTGCAGTGAGCCAAGATTGCACCACTGCACTGCAGCCTGGGTGACAGAGTGAGGCTCCATCTCAAATAAATAAATAAATAAACAAATAAATAACTAACTCTGGGCACATCTACTGCTTGTGCCTACAATCCGGGAGGAAAGAACATCAATGAAAACATCTCTGTTCTTGCTCTCTTACCCGGCAAAGGAGGAATGAAGCAGGGAGGGGATCCACAGAAACACAAAGACGGCACAAGACAGCCTTACATTTGTCTACAGGGAAACAGAAAAAGCAATGTGAATCAGAAGCTACAATAGGAGTCAAGAAAGCATGCAAAACTTACTGTGGGGGTGCATATCTAGATGGCAGCCTGCTTTATAAAGTTCTACTGGAACACAGTCACTCCTATTCATTTACATATTGTCCATGCCTGTTCTTGCCTTACAGTGGCAAAGCTATAAGACCATACTCCTTGAAAGCTGAAATAATTTGCTACCTAGCTCTTTACAGAAAAATTTCCCTGATCCTCCCAGTCTACTATATTCCTGGCCCCATTGAGTAATTTATACATTTAATTCTATTGAATCATCACAGCCATTCTTATACTGTGGGTATTATCAATTCCTTTGCAGCTGCAGGCTTGGAGAAGTAAAGTCGCTGTTCCCAGGTCACATAAAAGTTAAGAAAAGTATTTGGATTTGACCCAAAAGCACTGACCTTCCTTCACACCTGTGAGCTGGGACTTGTGCTCTACCTCTAAGTGAGAGGATTCCAAAGAACAGTGAGGAGTTATGGAAAACATCAGTGAGGACGCATGGCTCAGGTGAAGGCAGAGGGGCAGGAGTGAACACAGCCAATAGCAGAGGGGATGTTAAGAGAGAATGTCAGAATTTCAGAGCTTGATGGAGCCTTTGAGATCAAGCTCATCATACTACAGGAGGATAGACTGGAGACCAGAGAAGCAGAGCAATGGGCCCAAGGTCACACAGGGACAGAGGCCTCATGGTGAGTAAAACACCCTAAGAGACTTTGCAGGGTCTGGGTGCTTCTGGCCATGCCAAGCAGGCCTCCTATCAGTTGCCCTGTGTTTACTCTGGGCTGATTGCAGCCCCAGGGAGCACCAAAGCCATGAGTACCGTCAGGCTCTTTGAAGTCATAATCAAACCAATTGTGAACCTGCTGTTTGTTTTAACTACAAGCCCTCATGTGACTGCAGTTTTTGTTTGACCAGGTGTAGAGAAAGGGCACAGGACTGGAAACCATCTAACCTAGAATCCTGTTTGTCACTGGCTCCACATGTGACCTTCAGCAAGTCACTTATACCCTCTGTTTCCAATCTCCAGCTCTATCGTACGGGGGGTGCTGGGATAAACAACACTTTCCTATCAGTTCAACTATTTCAAATAATAATTAATGAATATTTACAAAAAATTTGAGCTGACAAGAAAGTGTTGTTAATCCCAGCTGATATTCATTAAATAAGAGGAATGAAAACAGAAATCATTAAGGAACTCAAAGATAACTCAACAGTTGATTGGCCATCGTGTGTGTGTGTGTGTGTGTGTGTGTGTGTGTGTCTGTCTCACTCTGTTGCCCAGGCTATAGTGCAGTGGCACGATGTCGACTCACTGCAACCTCCACCTCCGGGGATCAAGCAATTCTCATGCCTCAGCCTCTCAACTAGCTGGGACTACAGGCACACCTCACCATGCTTGGTTAATTTTTGTATTTTTAGTAGAGACAGGGTTTTGCTATATTGCCCAGGCTGGTGGTCTCAAACTCCTAACCTCAGGTGATCCACCCGCATCAGCCTCTCAAAGTGCTGGATTACAGGTGTGAGCCACCGTGCCCAGCTGGCCATCCCTTTTTTCAGTCAGACTTCATCTCACAAAATCAAGAAATAATTACTTGAATTTCTGAGACAGAATATCTGCAACTAGAATTCAGGCATTTATTTCACCAAAAATATTCATTGAGTTTAATTTTTGCCTGGATTTGAGCTTTATGCTCAAATTCCTGAATTCTAGTTACAGACAAATGTAAAGATTGGAGCTCACAGCTATGAGTAAAACAGGAGTAACTAGACAGTGCAATGCAGTGTGACAAATGCCATTCATGAGAGGCAGTCAAGAACAGCTACGCCCTGTGTGGCTTTAGAGCCAGCCTACCTGGGTTCAAAACCTGACTACACCACTAATTATCTGTGCAGCCTTAGACAAGTTCTGTAACTTCCTTGTGCCAGATGTCCTCATCTGTAAAACAGAGATAAAAATAGTACCTGTCTCAGGGTGGTTGTGGAGGATCCATTGAGCTAATCCTTGTACAGCTCTTAGAAATGTGCCTGCACAAATGAAGCATTTTGTGAACACTGGCTATTATGATGATGATGAAGATTTACATGGTGACAAAGGAGAAAAAAGAAAAGGCACCTACATGATCCAGGCCTCCAGGGCTCAGGGGATGTAAGCAGCACAGGCTTCTTCTTAAGGGAAGGAGCATCAAAACCGAGGCTCACAGGAGGAGCAGGAGTCGAGCTGAAGGGTGGAGAGTGGGGTTGAGAAAGTTTCCCAGGCATGGGCAGGGGGTGTGCAATAACCCAGAAACAAGGGTGAATGGAAGTTTCGGGGAAACCACAAAGAATGCTGGCAGGTCAGGCTGGGGAGAAAAGCCTCAATCTGATAACCACCCTCTCCCACTTCTACTCTGGAACTAGAGATGTATAACTCATCATACAACTTCTCTGCAGAGCTATGTGATAAATTCTGGGGGAATCCCACCCCTGCCTTACAGGCTGTGTCACACTGGAAATGGGGACTCAAGTTGTCATTTGGTCAGGCAGGAGACTTGCCAGAAGCTGCCAGGGGCAGAAGAGCCCGGGACGAGTGCTGGCTACATGAAGTGAGGCTCACCCAGGGAAGTCAAGCACTGCTGCAAAAATTGAAAAGGCTGTAGGAGCTAGAGCTGAAAACAAAGCCAAGAGGGCCCAAGGGCAGCCAAGTAAACATGGGAAGAGAAAACGGACAGAGAATAAGAGTGGAAAATAAGCAACAGTGTTCCAGACAAGAGCCTGAAGAGGGATGGAATGTCAGCATCCTACTTGCACAGGCCCAATCACAAGGTGTCCAGATAGCCCAGCCTGGTGAACCAGATGGCCAAGAGTCTGGACAGATAAGAAGCACCCCTATGCACTACAGTTTGAGTCATGGGGGGTAGTCTGTGCAGGGACTAGCAGGGGGACGATCTCTATATAGACCTTTGAGTGTGCTTAAAAATTGCCCTCTCTCCATGGGGCTGGGACCATTCCCACCCTCATCACCCCAAGGAGCCCACTGGGGAAGTATTAGGAGAGACACAACTTTCAACAGCCACAGCTTTACAGACAGAAAGTCTGCAGTCACCAGAGCCCTCCATCTCATATACAAGTAAGCAGGGACAATAATAGAACTCTTGCAGGGTATTGCATGAACCCACATAGGCAAAGTGCTTAAAACCGGTGCTTGAAGCATAGTTCTAATGATTTTACTTTATTTATTCATTTAAGAAATTGTTTTGAAGTGTACTTCTAGGCTCCATGTTGCTTGCTTAGAATACAAAGCTGAGGCCGGGCATGGTGACTCACGCCTATAATCCCAGCACTTTGGGAGACTGAGGCGGGTGGATCACTTGAGGTCAGGAGTTCGAGAGCAGCCTGGTCAACGTGGTAAAACCCTGTCTCTACTATAAATACAAAAATTAACTGGGTGTGGTGGCATGTGCCTGTAATCCCAGCTACTGGGGAGGCTGAGGCAGGAGAATTGCTTGAACCCAGAAGGAAGAGGTTGCAGTGAGCTGAGACTGAGCCACTGCACTCCAGCCTGGGCAACAAGAGCAAGACTCCATCTCGGAAAAAAATAAAAATAAGAATACAAAGCAGATGAATATGGCATGATCCCTGGACTCAAAGTGCCTGTAATCTAGTAAGCAAGTAAGGCAAGCAGGCAGATGAGTGCAAAACAGAGTTATAGTGGCTGTTACAGGGAGAAGCCGAGGATGCAGAGGGAGTCCCTGCAAGACTGAGGAAGGGCAAACAGGTATGGAACAAAAAGATAGATGATAAATACAGAATTACGTATCCTGATCCCTAACACCTCTAAGTGTGGCCCAGGGAGGGAGGAGAAACAAATGACAACAAAATCAAGAACCATGAACATAAGGTGGTAACACTGCCCTGAGAAGACACAGGCCTGCCCTCTTGCCAAGTCTATTATCTGCCTACTACAGAAGACACTGTCCTCTATCAAGAAACAGAAAAAGATGCCAATGTCCCACACTTGGAACAAATATATACATCAAAGAGTTACCAACAAGCTGTGACTGAGTCTCCTTTCCTTCCTGACATTCAGGCTCCTGGGTTTTTATTGTTCCCAATCGATTTATAGATGCAATAAAAATAAATACAAGAGGCAATGGATTTGTCCCATGTGAAAAAGGAGGCATCAGCGAGTTTCAAATATATTCAGGGCTTTAATTTCTACTTGAAGTTTCATGTTTTGAAAATTAAATATATTAAGAGTTAGAACAACTATAATTCTTGGTTGCTCCAACACTAAAACATTCAAAGCAAGGGGAAAAAAAAGGTCTTGCCCAGAATGTAAACCGAGAGTGGAAGTAGTTACCAGAATAATTCAAAGCTCTCTAACATCAGATTGTCTAAGTGTTTGACTTGTTTCTGATAACCGTGACAACTGGGTCTAAATCACATCTTTAGGGATCCTTTTTTCCATCTGCTTCCAGGACTTTTGAGCACAAATACATACGTGTTTCTTATGACTAAAACATCACAGCAGTGTTGGGTTAAATTACTTTTTTTAATTTGATTTTAAAATTGTATGTGCTTTTAACAGAAATATTAGAAAACATAGAAAATAAAAAATGAGGAAAAATCATAACCTACAATTCCAGTTCCTTGTGGCAACCACAGTTTAGCTTTGGAGCATTTCCTTTCTGACATTTTGTTTCAGTGCAAATTTTGCTATTTTTCTTTTCACTTACTTCAAGTAGTTAAGACTATGCTTTAGGCCAGGCACGGTGGCTCACGCCTATAATCCCAGCACTTTGGGAGGCCGAGGCGGGGGCGGATCACGAGGTTAGGAGTTCGAGACCAGCCTGGATAATATGGTGAAACCCCGTCTCTACTGAAAATACAAAAAATTAGCTAGGCATGGTGGTGGATGCCTGTAGTCCCAGCTACTCGGGAGGCTAAGGCAGGAGAATCGCTTGAACCTGGCAGGCAGAGGTTGCAGTGAGCCAAGATCGTGCCACTGTACTCCAGCCTGGGTGACAGAGTGAGACTTCGTCTCAAAAAAAAGGAAACGAGACTATGCTGTAGGCCCACATTCGTATTTGACTTGCTCACCTAATGATGTGCTGTAAGTATTAATATTTTGAGTTGCTATTATTTATCATCCCACATGTCTGATAGCTTTTCCCAGAAAGGTAATTCAGCCTGGCTTTTGAACTAAAGATTGGGAATTGAACCAGCAGGAATGAAAAAGGTAAAAAAAAGTATGCTTTAAGTTTTACTCAGACAGACTGAGCTCTGGGATGAGGACACTTTGAAGCCTTGAAGATACTGACTCTTCTCCAGCCATCAGGCAGGCTGAACTGGAAAAGGTAGCAGGACTAGCCCCGGGAGCGGTCACACAGGAGGAGCCATAGTGGTTTAGAAAACAAAGCAAAACACTCAGGTCTACAGTTCCTGGGAGCCAGCTGATGTCAGAGCCTCTGAGACCACCCCCAGCTGCTCCCCATGTGGCCAGCCCGACAAGTTAGACTGGTTTATCCTGTACAGCTACTGTATGGAGATGCCAGACACTATTCCCAAACTCATTGCCAGGCACCTCCCGCAAACTCACTGCACTAATAGTGAAGGGGACCCTACTTCTAAAATCTGGCAAAGGCTCTCTGTGAATTGACCAGGATAGGAACCGACAGAAGTTTGCTCTGAAGTGAGCAGACAGATAAGGCTCTGTGGGCCACTTACAGTCTCTGCCACATGTTCTTCTTTGTGTGGTTTTTTTAAATAATCATTTTTTAAAATTCTCCTTAGGTCAGGTCACAGGTCAGAGCATATGGACTCCTAGGAAAGAATTTCTTTCTCTTTTTATTAAAAAATAAAATAAAATAGAGATCCTGGCCGGGCGCGGTGGCTCACGCCTGTAATCCCAGCACTTTGGGAGGCCGAGGCAGGTGGATCATGAGGTCAGGAGATCCAGACCATCCAGGCTAACACGGTGAAACCCCGTTTCTACTAAAAATACAAAAAAATTAGCTGGGTGTGGTGGCGGGCACTTGTAGTCCCAGCTACTCAGGAGGCTGAGGCAGGAGAATGGCGTGAACCTGGGAGGCGGAGCTTGCAGTGAGCCAAGATCGTGCCACTGCACTCCAGCCTGGGCAACAGAGCGGAGACTCCGTCTTTAAAAAAAAAAAAAAAAAAAAAAAAGAGAGAGAGATGCTGAGAGTTGTTCTGAAATTGCTGAGACATGCTATGTCAAATCTAGTCCAGTCTTCATTGACATCCTGAGAAGAATCAGTACAGGGAATTAAACACTCCATGGGGGAGCCTCCAGTTCCCCTCAGCAGCCATGAGAGTGCCCAGGAGTCCCAGTAGGTTCTTCTGGAACTCACAACTCTTATAAAGTTTAAGAAGATGCCTTCCCAGAATCACAGAAGGCTAACTATTGCATTCAGCACATGATTTGTGACAATGGTGAACTACAGGAAAAGAATTCCAGGAAGATCCATGGTTTCCTCTATTGTCATACTTACCAGAAGCACAAACACAAGACACATTTCCTTGACTTGGAGAACTTTGAATTGCGTTATATGGGGAACTTTAACCAAGAGTTAGTGAGTATAAGAGGAGGCTGACTATCCAAATAGACAATGGCCCAACTCTGCGTAAACATAGATCTCTGACCCACACAACTGGTAACCTGTCCAGAAAACCAATCCATTATCCACAGTAACAAACCCAGGAAGCCAGCCTGCTGTCTATAATCAGATGTGCAGAAGTCAGGTTAGCAGTAACTGGTAATCTCTAGTCATTTGTCCTGGAAGCCAAACATAACCCCTGTCACAGTCGATCCATAACTGCCAGGCTTCCTAATTGTTGTTCTCACTTCCAGCTTAGGACCAACCAGCAAAAACTAAATATTCACCCTTAATTGATCAGATGGGATGCCCTGCTTTGACTTAGCCCATGTTCAGATTTCCCAGGCCAATAGCCTCCACCCAGGGCACACCTGAGCCCTTCCCTTCTTTCCACTACAAATCCTTCCCACTTCCCTGCCTGCCTTGGAGTCTGGCACATGATGGTGGCTGACTCCCTTCCTGTAGCAAGCTCTGAATAAATAGCCTTCCTTTGTTCTCATGTGGTTAGTCTTCACTTATTTTCACAAGATTATGACTCTTTTCTCTATTTTTATCATAAAACTTCACCAACTTCAGTGCCACTAATTCAGGATTACATAGAATTTAAAAGTGGACAATAAATCAGGGCCTCTCTAATTTGTCACACTAAAGCTATAAATAAGGAAAGTAAAGCACAGAAATGTTTGATCCAATGTTCCCTCTATGATTAGGCTGCCTGCCTGGAAGTAGGATACTTTCCTACCAGGCTGGACTGAAGCTCTTTCTCTGTGAAATAGAACACAGATTCCAATGAAGTGGATGAGTGACATTTGTATACACTATGTGTACACTATCATAGTAGATATAAAAAGACATACACACACACACACGTATATATTATACATAATATGATGAGGAAACTTGAAAATGAGTTAAAGAGACCCCCACATACACAAAGATTTAGGAAATTATATAAGATGCCATCTCCAAAGTGCATTCCACTATTAAATGCATCTAGAAGATGGTGGGTTTGCCAAGTTCAACAAGATTTTTGTTCTAAGATGTCCCAGAGCATTTAATTTTCAAAGGGGCAGAAATTGTAAATGTGCTTCCAAACATAATTGATTCTAGAACTCATTCTGAGCAAAGCATCTTTTGACTTCAGGATATAGAAATTATATCTTGAAAAACGCTGTTGTAGGAGATTATCTAAGATGTTTAGTGACATTTTTGAACTCTTACTGAAAGGAAGTAACTAAGGCAAAAAAATAAAAAATCAAAAGTCACTTCGTTAGTAATGTCTGAGTATGTTCCAGGCATTATGCAAAGTTATATTCTCTCACAGTATCCCCACGAGTTGGGTATGATTTTTATGCCTGGTACACCAATGAGGAAAGGCAGGGATCAAGAGGTTGAGCAACTTGCCCAAGAGTTGCTTTCCCCAAGAAAAGCTCACTAATGATCTGGCCTTCATTACATTGGCCTCAGGGGGTGCCACTTCCCCTTTATGCTGTGGTCCTAGGACAGAGGGCCCTTTCACCTCTGCGTGTACAACTAAGGCAGGACGTGAATGTGACTCCTAAAAGGCTTTACCAACGGAGAGTTAACATCAGCCAAATATGCATAAAGGATCTTCAGGTTCTAAATATTTGAACTTTTAAAATGGCTAAGACTGGTTTGGTTAAGTATTTGAACTTGTAAAATGACTAAGAGTGGTCTGCTATGAGCTAAATTGTGTTCCTCCAAATTTGTATATTGAAACCCTAACTCCCAATATAACTGTAGTTGGAGATAGCATCCTTAGGAATTAATTAAAGTTAATTGAGGACTTAAGAGTGAGGCCCTAATTTACCTCTCCCCATCTTTTCTTTCTCTTTCTCCATTTCTTCCTCTGCCATGTGAAGACACAGCAAGAAGACAGCTGTTTGCAAGTCAGGAAAAGAGCCTTCACCAAAACTGAGTGTGTTGGAATCTTGATCTTCAACTTCCCCCAGCCTCCAAAACTGTGAGAAAATGTATTTCTGTTTCCTAAGACACCTGGTTTATGTATTTTTTTTATGGTATCCTAAGATAACCATAAGAAAGTCCTAACCCCCAGTACCTCAGAATGTGACTGTGTTTGGTGAGGGAGCTTTTAAAGGAGTGATTAAATTAAAATGAAGTTGTTATGGTAGGCCCTAATGCAATCTGACAGGTGTCTTTATAAGTAGAGGAGATTAGGACACACACACAAACACCAAGGGCGAGCAGGACAGAGGGACCGCTAGGTGAAGGCAGCAAGAGGGCTGCCATTTGCAAGAGGCCTCAGAGGAAAACAGTCCTGCTGGCACCTTGATCTTGCACTTCCAGCTTCCTGAACTGTGAGAAAACACATTTCTGGTGCATAAACCACCCAGTCTGTGCTATTTTGTTATGGCAGGTCTAGCAAACTAATACAGAGTCAGAATCATCCAATTCAAATCCCAGTACCTTCACTTATTGCATATGTAACTTGAGAAAAGTCATTTGATTATTCTGAGCCTCAATCTTTTTGTCTGCAAAACTGGAATAACAGTAGCGTCCAGTGATCTTTTAAATTCCCTGTGAAGTTGATGACACCACTTCAGATCACTGATCCCAGTGCTTGGTATGATAGTGGTAGAGTGCTCAACTAGTGTGAGCTTCCATTACCATTGGCATTCACTCCCAAGTCACAGAGTCTGTCTCTGTCTCCTGCTGCTTGAGAGTGACCTCATAGGTACCTAGGTGCTTCAAGTGCAGGTCAAGAAGGGAATACAAAAGTAAACCTATCGTCCATGTAAGCCACTCACCCCTTTTGTGGTTCCTGACCAAGGATCTGCCAGCTCAGACGGCTGACACCGGGAACACAAAAATGTTTCCCGTCACCGTCAGGGTATGTTTAACCTTGACCTTGTAGCCATTGGCTTAGTCATTTTCTGCAGCTATAATAGAATATTAAAGACTGAATAATTAATAAAGGATGAAAGTTTATTTGGTTCACAATTCTGGATGCTGGGAAGTCCAAGAGCATGGCACTGGCATCTGCTGAGAGTCATCCCACAGTGTAAGGGAAGTGAAGGAAGGGGACAGAGAAGGGAAGTTGGACCAAACTCACTCTTTTTATCAGGAACCTACTCCCCCAATAACCAACCACTCCCACGATAATGACAATCATCTCTTCAGAGCCCTAATGGCCTAATCACCTTTCGAAGACCCTACCTCTTAGTATTGTTACAATGACAACTAAGTTTCCAACATATGAATGTTTGTGGATGCTTTCAAACTATAGCATTCTGCCCTTGTTCCCTAAAATTCATGCCCTTCTTCTTCTCACAGGCAAAATATATTTATTTCATTCTAATAGCCGCCAAAGTCTTAACTCATTCTAGTGCCAACTCAAAAGTTCAAAGCTCAGAGTCTCATCTAAATTAAATATGGGTGAAACTCAAGGCATACTTCATTCTGACACAAATTCCCTCCAGCTGTGAACCTGTGAAATGAAGCAAGATATCTACCTCCAAAATATAATAGTAGAATAGGGATAGGATAGACATTGCCATTTCAAAAGGGAGAAACTGGCAAGAAAAGAAGGGTAGGTGGTTCCAAGTAAGTCCAAAACCCAACAGGGAAAACAAAATTAAGTCTTAAGGTTGGAGAATAATCTCCTTTGACTCCTGAATCCTGAACACACTGGGGCATGGGTTGGGACCTATGCAGTTTGCCTATGCTGCTCTTACTGGTTGGAGTCTCATGCCTGAAGCTCTCTCAGATTGTCACTTCACACTGGTAACTCTACAGGTCTGAGGTCTCAGGAATGACCCCAGTTCCACCACTCCACTACATGTTTCCCTAATGGAGACCATCTGTGGCTGCTCCAATCCCACATTTCCATTGGCAATACCCTAGTAGTAGCTCTCTGCAGTGCCTCCACCCCTCTGACAGGTGAATACCACATGATATAAGAAGAAGTGTGAATGATACTCCTTTGGGAGTGGCAGCCTGAGCCACACCAGGGGCCACTTGAGCCCTGGCTTGGGCAGCTGAGAAGCGCTGTGCTGAAATGCACAGTGTAGAGTTCTGAGGCAGTCCTGGGCAATGAATCTGTGGAGGGCACCCCAAGGTCATCCCCTGAAACCATTCTGCCCTCCTAGAGCTCTAGGACTGTGATAGGAAGTCAGCCTCAAAAATTTTTGTAATGAATTCTGGGTCCTCCTCCCATTGTCTTCATGAGTAGCACCTGGCTTTCTTCCACTGATAGAAATCTCTTTAGCAAATGTTCACTTGTCACATCCTTAGTATTCTCTCCTGAACACATTTTTTTTTTCACTCTTTACATGGCCAGGTTACAAATTTTCCAAATCTTTCCATTACGTTTCTCTTTTAAATATAAATTTTGCCTTTAAGTAATTTACTTACTATCATATCTCACTGTGTGGTTAAAAATAGCCATGCAGCAGCCTGAATGCTTTGCTGCTTAGATATTTCTTCCACCAGATATCCTAGTTGATCACTCTTAAGTTCCACATTCTATAAAGTCCTAGGTCACAGTCACAATTCTGCCAAGGTCTTTCCTACTTTGTAAAAAGGATGGCTTTTATCCCAGTTTCCAGTACCTCATTTCCCATATGAGACCTCAACAAAATGGCCTTTACTGACCCTATTTCTACCAACATTCTGGTCATGACCACTTAAGTGATCTCTAAGAAGACTCAGACTTTCCCTAAAGCTCTTCTCTTCTTCTGAACCCTCAACAGAATCACCCTTAACTCTCCATTCATGGCAATGCAGGCTTTTTCTAGCCTCTGCCCATTATCCAGTTTTAGATTTTTGTTATAGCAACAACCCCCTCCTGGTACCAATTTTGTCTTAGTCTGTTTTCTTTTGTTATAACACAGTACCACAGACTGGATAATTTATAAAGAACCGAAGTTTATTTGGTTATAGTTCTGGAGACTGAGAAGCCCAAGAGCATGGCCCTGGCATCATGGCCTAATCACTTCTTAAAGACCACACCTCTTACTACTATTACAGTAGCAACTAAGTTTCCATCATGTTCAAACCACAGCACCCACATATATCAAGATGTCTTCATGCCTGCCACAATGAGAGAAGGCTTGGTACGATGTAGGGAGGTACTTGGCTTCCTGTAAGCTTAATAAAACACCAGTTTTATTTTATTAAAGTGAGTCCTCAAATAACTGCCAGTTAGTAGCATTTTAAAAAAACTTATCTGGGCCATATGATAAGTTACACTGTCATTTCTCTCTTGTATGCTCAGAGTTTAATCTGTCACTTGATAGTTGTAAAAGAGCAAATGAAGAGGTACCTGTAGGATTTCCAGTATGTTACTAGTATCTGTGTGACTCGCTCCAGACTTCATGCTTTCAGAGCTCTATTTCTGATTCTTTTATCTCACAAATGAAAGAAGGTAGGCCAAGAAAGATGTTCTACCTTAGTCACATCTAAAGGGTAAATCCATTGACCAGTTTTGAGGGATGTCTGATAGATGTCAAAAATCCTAACGTTGTCTAGCTATTATTGAGGGCCGGGAACTCTAGCTTGGTTAGTCCTCTCAAATGATTTTCAGAGTAGGTTAGCATCTCATTTTAAGGAGTAGAGTTTGGGTATGTCGTGAAAGTGTGTTTATGGCAGGCCAAAACACTAGTAAAATAATTTTCATCTTGTTTATGATAACTAATATTTCATCAGTGCATACTATTTACCAGACAGGGTCTTTCATGTGTGGTATAAATATTTATCAAATACCAGTTATGTGCTAAACAACAAGACAAAGCAAATGCTCTGCTTTCGTGGTACCTGCATACTGGTCAGGGAGACAAACAATAAACAAAACAAATAATAAGTAAATTATAAGTTATAGAATAATAAAGGTTAGAGAGACATAAGTCATTGAATAGGAATAATACATGCTAGATACAGGGGTGTGAAGGGGTGCAATTTGAAATAGAGACCAGGGAAGACTTCCCTGAGAAGCTGACATTTGAGCAACGTTTGATAGACAAGCTAAGGATATTTACCTTATAACCACCATCTAATTTAATCCACTGGAAGACTAAATATTATGATTTCCCATATATATATAATCTAAATTTATATTTAGATAAAAAAAATGTATGAAGAATTGGTTCATATGGTTGTGGAGACTGGAAAGTCCCAAGATCTCCAGGTAGAGTCGGGTGAGTCAGAAAGCTAGAGACCCAGGAGAGCTGAAGGGGAGTTCTAGTTCAAAGGCCAGCTGGCTCAAAATTCAGGAAGAGTCAATGTTTCAGTTTAAATTTAAAGTAGAAAAATTTGTCACTTACTTGGGGAAAAACTGGATGAGGCCTACTCACACTGGGAAGACAATCTGCTTTACTCAGTCAACTGACTCAAATGTTAATCTCATCCAAAATTATCAGGACAGAAACACCCAGAATAATGTTTGACCAAATATCTGGGCATCCCATGGCCCAGTCAAGTTGATATGGCCAGGCGCGGTGGCTCAAGCCTGTAATTCCAGCACTTTGGGAGGCCGAGACGGGTGAATCACGAGGTCAGGAGATCGAGACCATCCTGGCTAACACGGTGAAACCCTGTCTCTACTAAAAAGAAAAAAAATACAAAAAGCTAGCCGGGTGAGGAGGCGGGCGCCTGTAGTCCTAGCTACTCCAAAGGCTGAGGCAGGAGAATGGCGTGAACCCAGGAGGTAGAGCTTGCAGTGAGCTGAGATCCGGCCACTGCACTCTAGCCTGGGCGATAGAGCGAGACTTCGTCTCAAAAAAAAAAAAAAAAAAAAAAAGTTGATACATACAATTAACCATCACGACTGTAAACTCTCACTGCACAGTGGTACCTTAGTCTGTTTTACGTTGCCATAGCAGAATGCCGCAGACTGGGTAGTTTATAATGAAAAGAAAACTATTTATTACAGTTCTGGAGGCTGGGGAGTCTACAGTTGAGGAGCCTGCATCTAGCAAGGGCCTTCTTGCTTCTTCATCCTATGGCAGAAGGTGGAAGAGCAAGAGAGCATGTGCAAGAGCAAACTCGCTTTTATAACAAACCCACCTGCAAGATAACTAGCCACTCCTATTATAACAAAATCCATTTATGCAGCAGAGTCCTCATGACCTAATCACCTCTTATTAGGTACCACCTCCCAGCACTTTGTCAATCAGGGTTAGGTTTCCAACACATGAACATATTCAAACCATAGCAAGTAGTTAAAAGCTAGGATGGGAGGGGATGGGGATAGGGATGGGATAGGGTGGGGATGGAGATGGGGATTGGGATGGCATGGCATGACCAGAGAGAGCTGGATTCAAAACTTGACTCCATCTTTTTCTAGCTTGTATGATTTAAGACAAATGATTATACTCTCTGACCTTTGGTTTCCTCATCTGTAAGGTGGGAATAGTCATGCCTGCCTCCAAGGGATACTGGGAGAATTATAAAAGCTCATGTGTAAGGTGGCTAACACAGTATCGAGACCAGAGTCAACAGTATGAGTGCTGAGTGCACCCTCCCCACGTGGAAGGGAACTGTGCTAGACACGTCCCCAGATGCTGGCGCATTGCACATGGCTTCTTTAGGGTTTCCCTTTGGAAATGCTTTTATTCTCAACCAGGCTAATTAGCCAGATTTCTGAGACCCTGAGCTTCATGGGGTTTTTCAGATTGCTTTTCACTCTTTGGAGGCCCAGAAACACCGCAGCCCACAAAAATGACAGATTCTTGCCAGATGGTTGGGGTGGCACAAGAAACTTGGGTACTCCACTTAGGATGCAGTCATTCAAGGATTGAGAAAACTACAGGCCGCAGACTCAGTTTTAAGGTTCTGATCAAAATAAGCTGAATACTTTGCTGAAATCTCACAAATAGGCCAGCCCTGAGTCAAAGCTCCTCAGCCCTGCTTTTGATTTTGTCAAATGTCCCCAGAATAAGATATGCAATTCCCCCTTTCTTGTCTCCTTGACAGAGAGGAGGGTGGATGTATCCCTGGGCCCCTTTCTCCACCTTCATTGAGGTAGAAATGAAGTTCATTTCCTCTCATTTGTGCTACTTATTATAGAAATTTCTGCTTATGGGTTTTCCACACAGAACCAGGCAGAGGCATGGCTCAGTCACTTAGCCGTCTGACCTTGTTGGGTAAGTTGCTTTACTTTCTCAATCTTCAGTTCATTTATACAGCATTATTAATATATACCTCTCAAGGCTTCATTCATAAGGGGAATTTATTGACTTCCTACCTTGTCCTAGACACAGGAATGATCTTAACAGCTCTGAGGAGGGACAGCTTCACAAGCATGCAATCTCTACAGTTGCATGGGGCCCTGGGCTCAGAAAGGCCATCTTGAAATTCTTAATAACTTTTGAAGAAAGGGCTCCACATTTTCACCTAGCACTAGGCCCTGCAAATTTTGCAGTTGGCCATGGCTCTCAGAGACAGGAATTACCCTTACACTCCTTTTACAGATGAAAAAATTGTGATGCAAAAAGGTTCAGCAACTTGTCCAAGGTCACACAGCTAGTAAGTAGCACAAGAAGAAGTTTCTTTCTGATCCATGCTTTTAAATGCTTCTGGATAGTGCCTTCCTGGTGAGAGAATTTAATTAAAAGCCATTACTCTGTGCTTTATAACTCCAAGCAGCTTCCATTCCCTGCCATTCTCACTTCCTATCACCCAAGTAATCTTTATCTTCATGCTGATGACTCAGCCCAGCAGCTTTTAAGAAATGATTCCCATGTTGCAGATGCATACAATTCTTGAATATAGTGCCTAGGAGGCCTGCCAGAGTTAAGTGAAAGTCACTGCCCTGTCAGTTAGGTTGAGGCAAGATCTCCTTTAAGGGAGTAGAGCTAGGGTATCAATGCCTGCTATCAGTCAGCAGGGAAAGTAACAAGACATCAGAAAGTAGAAGGAGCCTCCAGTTTCCGTGACAGTCTCCCATCCTGGAAGACTCATCTCTCTGTTTCTTTTTCTTTTCCTTATTATTATAAGCAATTAATTTTTTTTTGAGACAGGGTCTTGCTCTGTCATCCAAGTTGGAGTGTGGTGGGACCATCATGGCTCACTGTAGCCTCTAACTCCTAGGCTGAAGCAATCCTCCTGCCTTAGCCTCCCAAGTAGCTGGGACTACAGGCATTTGCCACCACGCCTGGCTAATTGTTTTTCACTTTTTATAGAGAGGTGGTCTTGTTGCCCAAGCTGGTCTCAAACTCCTTGTCTCAAGAGATCCTCCTGCCTCAGCCTCCCAAACTACTGGGATTACAGGTATGAGCCACCATGCCCAGCCTCTCTGTTTCTTGACTACAGAATAATCAAGATGATCTCAGGCCTATTTGCAGGGATTGGGAGTGAGCAGAAAGTTGGGGGTATGGTGTGTGAATTGTGAGAAACCCCCTCCAGGAAGCAGCAGGACTAGAAAGCCAAGGCAAGATAAGTGACTATAAAAGGCCCTGGGAAAGTGTACCATGCATCTGGGGGTAGAGGGCAAGTCTCCTAAGACAGAGTTAGAAATAGATCAAGACTTGGCTTGTGAATCTTGGACCCAAGATAGGGACAAGGGCTGTGGTAGGAGCAAAATTCTGTGCCTCCTAGACTTGATTTCATCCTTCCTTTTATTTTTCCCCTTTGTTTTGCCTCTGTATTTGGTGTTGATAGTTGTTATTTTATACAGTAAGTGTATGTCTAAAGGAACCAGGAGAATGGGCCTATGACCTTGCTTGGGTCAGACTTTGAAAGGAGGGAGGGGAGCATATGCCCAGGTAACTTTTTGCAGTGTGTAGTGGTGGCAGTTGAAATAGAATTCAGGGAGGACAAGAAGAAAGCAATGGTCAAGAGGAAGAGGTAAGTCCTTTAGATGATTTGGATGTCCCCTGGAGCAGTGGGGCTTTTTAATGTGCCTGGTAATCACCAGGACATTTCCCTGTTAAAAGGCAGACCCTGATTCAGTAGGTCTAAGTGAGGCCTGAGACTCTGCCCTCTAGCAAGCTCCCAGATGAGGCTGACACTGCTGGTCCACAGACTACACTTGGAGCTGCAGAGCCCTAGGAAAGGCTCAGTCCCTTAGACATGGGGCCACCATTCAGATTGGTTTTACTGCGGAGATTCAAACAGGAGAAAAAAATGCCAACAGGCTATTTTCAGGGAAGAACGCATCCCTTCAAACAAAGACTAAAAGCTCTTGGGGTTATCACTACAAAGAGAATGGCTAGGAGGAAAGAGAAGTTGAATATCTTCATTGACAGGTTACATTTCTTTTTTGTGAAGGTCAGTATGATCTGAGGAATGATCGAAAGCCCCAGCTGTGTCTCGTATCCTGCCCACATTACCCAGGTGTCTGAAATTCCCACCATCAGAAAAAATGACTGTATTTTACTAGGACACCATTTCCTCAAGAATGTTCCACTCAGAACAGTTGTTCTAAGGTATTAATTGATACAAAAAATAAGAGTTCTGTGATGAAATTAATTAGGACAACATTGATGCAAATAAAGTGGAATATGATTCTTTACTGCAAGACTCTTCAGAGCATGTCCAGTGCTAACATACACTGGGAATAGCTAAGATAGGAACCAAACTGCCACAGTATTTCCTAACCTTGTTTGATTGCAGAACTCTCTTTGTTTCTGTTTCTCTCTAGCTCCCTTCCTTTCTTCCTTTACTAGCAATTAAATAAGTGCCAATTACATCAACAAAATGCTGAAGGCGGGAAGATTCCTTATTTGTTTCAACAGAGATTTATCTTTTTAGCATTCAATATTCATAGCCGGGTAGTGACATAAACACTCACATACTTCCAATGTGAATTTAAATTAGTATCAGCTTTTTGAAAAGTTCTTTGGAAGTACGAAGGAAAAACAAAAAAATTTATAAACTTTAAGATAATATATTAACTTATGTGATTCTAGATTTTTTAATTACCACAAATATAAAATTTTCCCAACAAAGCTTTGGAAATGTTTATCTATGAGGGTGTCACTCAGTTTAACACACTCATTTGTCATATAAAGTCATCACAAATGTCCATGGAATCATACAGAAGTGTGCTTATGTTATTTTGCTATATCAATTGCAAAAAGTAGCTGCCATTCTTTATTCCTCCCTCTATCCATGACCTTTGCAAATGACTGGGGAGCCCCATCCCATCCAGAGGTGGTGTCTACTTCCCCATGCTGGAATCCAGGCTGGCCTTGTAACTTGCACTGGCAAAGTGTGGCAGTGACAGTGTGTCAGTTCTGGACCTCAGCATCTTGTGGTTCTGTTTTCTCTCCTGGAATCTTGCTACTGCTATGTACACACCCCCAGGCTGGCCTCTTAGGTGATGAGAGACCAAGGATAGGAGTGCTGTGAACCCACCAGCAAGTGAGAGAACCCAGCCAAGGTTGCAGAACCATTAGCAAGCCCTGCTGAAACTAGAGTGACTATGGAACCTTCCAGCTAACCTCTGAACTCATTTGCAATCATAAATGGTCATTGTTTAAATAGGTGGCAATAGATAACTGATAGAGTTATGATGCAATATAAAAATCACAAGTAAAATATGTCAATTAATGTGAAATTGTTGTAATTATGACCAAAAAAAATGATATGCATGAAAATGAGATGAATGGTTGTTTTACGACAGCAAGCTTATTAAAATATTGATATATTTTTATCTCTCTACATTTCTGCATTTCCAAATTTTGATGAGCATGCATTACTGTCATCATGTTTGCATATTATACAAACAGTTTATTGAGCAATAGTAACTCAGGAGTCTTAGAGATAGTTGGTATCTGCCACATACTCTAGTATCTAGACTAGTCCAAAGTATGTGTTTTAAAAAATCATAAAATTCCTTATAATCTGTAAGGTGTTATAGTTTTTACTATGGTGCCTACTTTCATAATTGTTGAGCACTCTAATAAGATGCTACACTTTCTGCTCCAAAATTGGTAGAGTTTTTACATTTTATTTTTATTTAAGAATGTATTAACCCTGAAAAGCTAACAAATTGACTATCCAAGGATTTGAACAAATTTCCTTATCATTAAGTAATATATATGGCAATAATAAGCACAAGCCCTCTGTGTGTCACACAGCAACTTCTCAGGCTAAATAGAGCTGAGCTTTCATCTTGAATGGCAGCTTTGGAAAAAGGATCATGCACAGAGCAACCCTTGAACTGTTTACAGAGACAGTAATGTGAGGAGCACACCCTCCCAAGATAAAAGCTGCTTTATGGTATATAAAGAAAGTCCTTTGAAAGTATTGCTAAAATGGAAGAGAAGACTTTGTACTTCAACAACTTTCATGCAAGCATCTGAAAACATTTTACTGACATACACCTTTAATCTGCACAGCTGCCTGAGGGTGAGTAACAAGTTTTACTATCCCCATTTTATAGGTCGAAAACCCAAGGTAGAAAGGTACCAGAAAGTGACGCATGCTAGTTTATTTGGTTGCAAATAACGTAAAAAATCGGCCAATCGGGCAATAATAATTTATATTACATAAATATTATATTTATATAAGATATAATTATATATAATATATAGTATCTTATATTTAAAATGACAAAATTAAAAATAAAAATAAATGTGTGTGTATATATAAAGGACATAGGAAAGCACGTGGCTATGAAAGAAGGAAGTTGGGCAACTCAAGGGTTCTAGGTTCTAGCAATCGAGTCTCTTCAGGGTGCTGGTGTCTGGATGAAGCTGTTTCAGCCATGTGTCACTCCATTCAAAACAAATCGTAGAGAGAGAATGGCTGAGCACCAGAGTTGGGTCACAGACCAATTCTATGAGTGTTGTACACTATGGTTGAGGAGTAACTCCCCAGGAGAAAGAAAGTCAATGTCAGATAGACACAAAACTATGCATATTTTAGAATGAATGAAATGTAAAAGAAAGTTCTTTATGACTTGGCTATCACTTATTACTCAGCCCTTTTCAGAACCAACCAGGAGTTTCTAGAACCAGGAAAAAAGGGAGCAGTGTCTTTGAGCCTAGCCCATGGTCTGGCACAGAGTTAGTTCAATAAAAGAACACTGAATAACTAAATGAATGCATGAACCACTTGGCATCTGTGCAGTCCTGAACGAAATAATGATAAACAGCATTTGTCTCCCATTTTTCTCCCATGGGTTTGCACACACTGCAACACCCTGAGCCATTTCCAAGTTTCTTTTCAACAGGTGTTAAGTGCCTACCTATGCAATCCTCCATGTCCTAGAGTTGTTCCTTCTCAGGGATGTGTTCAGAACTAGTTCTAGTGTGGCCCATCCAGAATTCATTATATCTTCTTCTTTATTATTTTATTTTTTTAATTGAGACAGAGTCTCACTGTGTTACCCCAGGCTGGAGTGCAGTGGCGTAATCTTGGCTTACTGTAACCTCCACCACTCGGGTTCAAGAGATTCTTGTGTCTCAGTCCCCCAAGTAGCTGGGACTACAGGCACGCACCACCACGCCTGGCTAATTTTTGTACTTTTAGTGGAGACAGGGTTTTACCATGTTGGCCAGGCTGGTCTCGAACTCCTGACCTCAGCCTGCCTCAGCCTCCCAAAGTGCTGGAACTACAGGCATGAGCCACTGTGGCCAGCCAGAATTCATTACTCTTCAAACCTAAGGCCTCTTGTGCCTCAGTGTTCTTACCAGTTAAAAGGGAATAGGTAATAATAATTCTATCTTGTAGGGTTGTTACAAGGATTAATGGAGATAATATTAATAAAGCATTTAGAGTAATCCTGGCACATAGGAAGATACTATTTGTTAGCTGCTATCATCATCATCTTTATATTATCATTAATCTTGTTAAGGAGCACTGTATATTTAACATCAAGAATTTCTCATTGATGGTTGCCAATTACCCTCAGCACAATCAGAGTTGGTTGTGCTGAGTTGTGCAGAGTTCGTTTTTCTCATATAATGAATAATGAAATGAAGCTCAAGGAATTTAAATTATCAGCTCAAGGTCTGTCACCTACTAGATGTCATCTTCCACTGCTTATCTCTAAGGACTATCTTCTTTTTCTTACAATGTGTTACTTCCCAAAATAAAAGGTAAAGAGTATAGCCAAAAGCAGTGAACTTGCAATGGTGGAATTCCAGGCATGTAGAAGGAAATGTCTCTCCTGGTGACCCACAATCCATCTTGAACAGGAAATCTTGCTGACTATGAGCTCCATTCATGATATACCCAAGCATTTTCCCCACTAAACTTCGAGTTCCTTCAGAGTAGAGAGGTGCTCTCCCAGCGCCCGGCATGGTTCCTGGCATTTGGTAAGTATAATGCATGTACTATGCAGCCAAGATACTCTACAGGAGAAAAACATTAAAAATTTTTCAAAATATGTCTATGGTTTGTATCCTATGGAGAGTTACCTTTCCTTCTCCCTTTTTGAGATCTCTTTTTCCTCCTTAAGGAAAGAGATCCCTTTTCCTCCTTAAGGAAAGAAGAAATATTTATTTGGCTTTTTAAATGTTAATTCCTTACTCAGCCCTCTCCCTAATCTGGTCTTATCTCTGAACCCAGCCTGTCACTCATATGGTCACTTGTCCCATGAACAGTATAAACTCAACATGCCCCAAACCACATTTATCATCTCTGCCAATTTCTACTCCTCCCAAATTTGTTCCTACTCCTGTAATTTATGATCTCTCTTGGATGCATCATCCACCAAGCCAGAAACCTCAGGGTCATCTCTCTCCTTCCCATCATACTTCCTCACCCATCCATACTTCAAGGCTGCCAATTCTGTCTCTGTACACATTCTCATATTATTTCTCTAATCTCTCTTCCCACCACTTTTAGGCTACCATCACCTCTAGCATGGACTGCTGCTATAGTCCTTTTGTCTTCTGTCTTTTCAATTTATTTTTTACTGTGGCAAAGTACTATTTTTGAGCTGAGATAAACTAACCATTCACCAAACTGGTTTTTCTTTCCTCCAGAGCAACATCTTGGCTAGGCAGGAGACCAAAACATGCCACCTCAAAATATGCCTCTTTGGCATAGTATTATCTTGAGCCAATTATTTTGAGACCCTGCAGACACAAGAGAATCTCTGAAAACAGAGTAGAAGTTACCCTTTTGAAAAGAAAATTTGCATCTATAAAAAAAAAAACTCCATATGCAAGAATCTTAGTCTGTTTTATGCTTCTATAACAGCATACCACAGATTAGGTAATTTAAAATGGACAGAAATTTATTTGGCTCACGGTTCTGAAGTCTAGGAAGTCTGGTTGTTGCATCATTGCATGGCAGAGGGCATCATGATCACAGGCAAGGAACAAGAGAGGGGGCTAAACTCATCCTCACGGCCTAAAAACATCTTAAAGGTGCTACCTCTCAACAGTGTTGCGTTGGGAATTAAGTTTTCAACCCATATACTTTGGGAGACACATTCAAATCATAGAAGGGTGTCTCCTTCTTTGTACCAGGAAAAGGATGATTACATCTCTAAAGACTCTTATCAATGGAGAAGGTACTGACTTAATCTGCATAATAAACCTTACCCTTGTTCACTGGGATTTTCCTGGGTATTTCTCCATAACCAGCCTTCCCTACAACCTTTTTTTCATTTCAACAGACATGGTATTTAAACCTGAATTCAAAGCCACTTCTGTGAGATTTACTTATCCTTGCATATCTCCAATGTATACTTGAAGTATATACATGTTAATAAACTCCTGGTTTTCTCTTGTTAATCTATTTTTTTGTTACAGAGGTCTGTCCCAACTAAGAACTATGAAGGGTAGATGTTTCTTCCTGTACAGCGACATTTCCCAGGCTCCCTTGCTGGTAGCAGCGGCAGTGTGACTGTGTTGACTGATCTCTGGACAGTGGAATGTAGATGCAAGTGATGTATTCATTCCCTGTCCTAATCCTTAAACACTTTCTGCACAAGCCTTCTCAGTTTCCTTGCCTTATCTGCTGGCTTGAGGTCAACGGCCAGAGTTTAGAAGTCATGTCTAGAAAAGGGCAGAGCCTACGTCCACCTGCAACTCTCAATACCTTCCGTGAACAGACCCCTTGCTCTTACCAATTGAAATACATGTCACTGAAAAATAATCTTGCATGGCATTTAATCATTGAGGTTTCAGAATTTCTCTGTTGGAACACCTACCTTTGCCTTAATTAATCTATCTTTTTAAAGAAGAAATTTGACTTGCTTAAAACCTTCTATAATCTCTGCCTATCATCTTTGAGATCAAGTCCAGAGTTATCTGGCTCTGGCCCTATCAAACTCTCTAATCATTTATCTCACTATTAAGGTGACACATTTCACTTTCCAGTAGTATCCAATTACATGTCAGTTCCCCCACTCCCCAGGATAGCTCATATACCTTTCTATCTATCTCTGACTAACTTTCTGGTGTTTGAAATACCCTTACTGTTTTTTGTTTTGTTTGGTTTGGTTTGGTTTTTTTTTTTTTTTAAATCATAAACTTAGTTTATATTAACCTTCAAAGATTAGTCCAAGTGCCATCTACTCCAGGAATCCCTCTCTTCCTCTCTCAATCCAGGCTAAGTTCTCCTCCTGAGTGCTTCCCTCTGCCTCAATGTATCAAAAATTATACTGCAGTCCTGATAATGTAGCCGTCTGGTCTGCATGACAGGCTGCAAAGGAGCAGCACCAAGAGGGGTCTATGACTTGTCCGTCATGATATCCCGGCTCCTACCCTAGAGCCAGTGTAGCCTATACAGTCACCCCTCAGTAACTGATTAGTTCCAGGATCCCCAGTGGATATCAAAATTCACAGATGCTGAAGTTCCCTATACAAAGTGGCATCATATTTGCACATAACTTATGCATTCTCCTATATACTTTAGTCACTAGTTTGCTTATATTAATACAATGTAAATTCTATGTAAATAGTTATTATATTACATTGTTTAGGAAATAATGTCAAGGGAAAAAAAGTTTGTACAGACCCAACCATCCTTTATTTTTTCAAATATTTTTGATCCACGGTTGGTTGAATCCACAAATGCCGAACCCACAGATACAGAGGGCCAATGGCATATGCTTACCGGATTGAAACCTTTCTCATTCCAGCTGACTTATTTCCTAGGCTAGTGATCTGTTTTCTTTGTTCACAAGGCTTCTTTGCTATGCAAAAGCACTCCAAGAAAGCTTTAGTCCTTTTTTTTTTCTTTCTTTTTGGAATCTGTCTCTTTCATTTGGGTCATGTAAGTATGCTAGAGTTTACCAGCTCAGGAAAATGGTAAACAGAGAGTGGTATCGTAAGGACACAACAGCCTCAGCATTCATTTTCCATCCCTGGTGCTACTGCTATATGTAAGTCCTTGCTCAGTTGTCATAGACCACCAAAAAATGAGTGGTTATGCTAGTAGCTCCCCTTCCCTCTGTACCAGCTCAGCCACGGGGTTCCTGAGGCCACCACACTCAATACTCAGCCCTCCCAGGCCCTCATGAAGGCACCCCCTTCTAGGAACCCATCTTCCAGCTGGAGCAACTCACTGAACACTCCCACAACCATGCCCTTGACCCAGTCCCTGAAGATCCAGCCAACTCACTGATTATGCCTCCACTGTCTTCAAATCTTGAAGAAGTCCCTCTCTACTTTAGACTATACCTCAATGGGTCTGTACCTTCAAGCAAGAAAGAAAAATGTTGTGGGATTAGAACTGAGTTTGGGAGAGGCTTGCCTATTTCTTTTTTTTTCCCCCATCTTTGAAACTCAGAAAGGCTACTACTTTCATGAAGAGTAAAGAAAATTCAGATCTCTGTAACATAGACTTGTTAACTTTGCTAGGAGAGGAAGGAACGCCTTTCCTTCATTTCCAGTAACTCTGTGGCATCAAATGAGACGCAGATAAGTTTCTCAACCACCCTGCTACAGTGCCCACCATTTTGAATGCCTACTATGCTGCTAGAGCTAACAAGGCCCTGTCCATTGAGGAGCTCATGGCATGGTTGGGAAGCTAGATGACTAAATGCAAAACCAAAGTACAATGCATTAGGGCTGGCCTAGAAGGAGTTCAAAGTG
Organism: Macaca mulatta; assembly: GCF_049350105.2. NCBI lineage: Eukaryota > Metazoa > Chordata > Mammalia > Primates > Cercopithecidae > Macaca > Macaca mulatta. The sequence goes on from NC_133410.1 coordinate 13,916,318, forward strand.
TGTAGCAAATGCACAGAGCAGGCACCTAGCCCCACTTGGCAAATCAGAAGAGGCAACAGCGGAGCTGAGCCTTGGAGAACCAGGAGCAGTTGTTTACAGTTGGAGAACCAGGTAAAGCAGGGAGGCATAGTAGAAGAGGTGTGTTTCTTGTTTCCTTTCCATTTAAGCTATAAAAATATTCTTCCCCTTGTTAAATAGAGATGAAAGGGAAGCATTAAAGATCTTTAGCGTGAGCATGACATGATAATGGGGCAAGCTGGAGGGAAGCCAAACTGGAGGCAGGGGAACTAGTTCCAAAGCTCATTCTCTGCTTTCCTCCAGGATGAGCTGTCTGCTAATTATCTCCTGCCCATGAAGCCACAGGCCCAGAGGCCCGTAATGACATAGCACTGAGGGGTCCCTGCTTTTGCTAGAATTATTCCTGATAAGCTTCACTTCACAGAACACTTGGCTTCCCCAGTCTCTGATTCTTTTGTAAATCCCCAGAATTCACCTAAGGCCTCTGCCCTGCAGCTTTTGTAAGCTGACCTCAAACCCAAAAATGCCCCCCTTGACTGACAGTCCTCTCAGGGTGGAACCAAGAAGAAATATATTAGTCTAAAGGGAAAAACCCACAGAGGCATGGAGTTCCCCTTGGCTAAAGGAAAAAGTATGTTCACAATGGTGTGGCTTAAAGAATGATAGTACTCCTTGACCTTCAAGGGTTGGGCACAAGTTCATGGTTCTTTTAAGGCTGTCAGAAGCCACAGTGAGTCATAACCCTGTTTGTCCTGGGAGGAGGAAGGGTGATGGGATGTGAGTCACAATGGAGAGAAGGACTCACTAGTATGGGACTTGAGAAAGGCCCGTAATAGTGATGTCTTCCAGTGTTTTCTGAGTTCTCATGTTTCTTTTCAGATTTTGAGCTGGGAAAGGGGCTAAAATGGGGACTATATGGTGGTCTCTTACTAATTAGAGTGGATAAGTAGAGAATCAGGGAAAAACTAACAAAAAAGGCCAGAGACAAGACTGGCCCTGGGGAATTAGAATTCCAGGTCATTTAAAAAATAATAATAAATCAAAGGTTGTCTTTTGTCTTTCCTGCAAAAAATGTGCCTTGGTAGCACCATGAGTGTATGAGTGATCTTGGGACCAAATCTGTCTGCATGGGATCCCTGTTCTGCCTCTCCTTAGATGGGTGATCATAGGCAAGTCGTTGAATCTCTGTGGACATTAAGCAACATATTCTTGAACAATTACTATGTTCCAGGCACTCGACTTGGTATCTTATTTGCATCATCTCAAATAATTCCATGCCTACTTTATAATAATAGATTCATTTCAGAGTTGTTGGGAGGATTAAAGGAGAGAGTCCAGTGAAAGAGTCTAACTGCCTGGCACAATATAGGGATTAAATAGGTACCATTTTCCTTTAACCTTCTCCTTTTTAAGGAAGTGTACATATCTTGGGCTTTAGGTTTTCTATGAGCATGTTTAGTTGAGTTTAGTTGAATTTATACATGCCTCCCTTGCAAAAGGGAAAAAAAAATGCCTTTGATTTTGGCCATTCTTGCACTGTACAGCTTTACATGCGTTTTTTCACCAACATTAACTTCACACACATCATTTTAATTATGATTTTGTTACCTGTGATAGCTTAGAACTACTGGCACAGAACATACTACTGAAAAGCCAATCTATTTAAGCAACAAAAAGAACTGGGAATAACCCTGTTTTTAATGTACCTAGTCCCATGAGTTCTTGAAGTTAGAAAGAAACAGCTCCCCCGGCTTTGCTGCCCTGACCTTTGGGTTGTACAAATCAAGTCGGCGTGGCACAGGAAGCAGCACTCAAATCCAGATTCTAACAAACCAGAAGTGAGGAGGAGAGAGATAGAATAAGCCTCTCCTTCGGGCACCAGAGTTTTTATTTGAAGTAGGGATTCCTCGGGTAAATCTTGTATGTTACGGAAGATAAAATTATATAATAATTTAAAACTATGGCTCCCTAAGCTATGAGGATGCAAAGGCACAAGAATAACATAATGAATTCTGGGGACTTGCGGGGAAGGGTAGGAGGAGGTTGAGGAATAAGAGACTACACACGGGGTGCAGTGTACACTGCTCGGGTGATGGGTGCACCAAAATCTCAGAAATCACACCTAAATAACTTATCCATGTAACCGAACACCTCCTGTTCCCCACAAACTATTGATTTAAAAAGCCAAAATATGAACAAACCCCAATGTAAACTATGGACTTTAGCTGATTATGATACATCAAGGTAGCTACATCAATTTTAGCAAATGTATCACTCTGGTGAGGGATGCTAATAATTGAGGAAGCTGTGGTTTTGTGGGGGTAGGAGAGATATGGGAAATATCTGTACCTTCCTCTCAAATTTGCTGTGAAACTAAAATGCCTCTAACAAAATAAAGTATATTTTAAAAAAAGATATGGCTTGGTAGCATCACATAAAATTTAGTATTCAATCCAAGACTAGAGCCTTCTTTGGCTCCTTCAGATCAATAGCTTATCCCATATAGGAATTATCAAGCCTTCATACAAGGGAAAAAAAATACATATATATAAATAAAACATATTTATATAAACAACTTTATATATATATACAAACACATCTCCCTAAAAGCTGGGATTGTGGAATTGCTTTTGTTGAATTATCCATGGATTAATAGTATGTAGAAATTGCTCTGAAAATTACTAATCAATGAAGGAAGGAAGAGGAGAGAAGACTGAATTTCAGCTACACAGGAGATTTGCTAACTCCTGTCTGTTCAAGAGCTAAGAGAGATATAAGAACATTGGCTTGGCAATCAGAATTTTCTTGGGTAAAATCCAGGCTCTGCCACTAACCGTCCCTGAATAAGGCATGTCACCTCTCTAAGCCTCCATATCCTCATCTGTAAAACTGGGATATTAATACCTCTGTAGTGTGTAGGATTATATCATCCCTCAATCAATCGATAGATTATAGATTATTCATACAAGAGTATCCAACACAATGTCTGATACACAATCTGCACACTCAATGTTTTTTTTTACCCAAAGTTCCTAAAATGGGAAAAACTTCATCCTTTTTATTTCCTCTACATCTCCCTCTTATTTTTCCCTATTATAGAAGACTTGTTGTATATGTGCAACTAAATAAGAAAAAAAATTTTTTTGAGAAAATGTTAAGACCTTTTGGTAAAGACATGTAAGACTTCTTTGCCAAAGAAGGAATTGTTTCTCCTTCTTTTCCTGGCACCTCCTCCTCCCCCTTCTTCATGCATTCATTAGAGTAGTTATATCTGTTCACAGACCCCCTGAGGTAAACTGGAATAATAGGCAGCTTATGGAAGCAGGTTAATACAGAGGGTTAGGGACCTGGGTTCTGGAATCAGATAGCCTAGGCTTGACTCTTGTTCTGCAAGCAATTAGTTTTGTGATTCCTGATAAATTAATTAACTTCTCTATGTCTCAGTTGCTTCATGTGTAAAATAAAGACATTAACATTTATCTCCTAAAGTTGTTAACTGTTGACATAAGTAAAGCACTTAGAACAGCAGCTGGCTCATAGTTAACTCTCACTGAATCTTATATCTTTATTGCTGATCTAAATTTGCAGATAAATATGTAGGCTCAGAGAGGCTATGACTTACCCAAGGTCACACAGCAAGAAGTAAGAGCAGATCTTACATCATCTGCCTCAGCTCCAACTCTCTTTCTTCTCCACCACACTGCAAGGGAAAGGAGAAGGTTTATTATGAGGCCTGTAAGCAGAGACAACCTTGAGAACCAATATGAGTTATGTGCAGCTTTAACATTAGATTGCTTGTAAGTTTCTGGAGCAAGGAGCTCATCTTAATCCACTTGATATTCCTAGTACCCACACAGCATCTGGAACAGAGTAAACACCAAGGGAATACTGGAGGAATGAATGAATAAAAAACATCAATGAGAAAATAGGGGGTGGGAATCATAATACTACTGGGAATTTTAGACTCTGATGGGTGAACCAGGCCCTGCCTATTAGTGGAGGTGTATGGAGGTGGGGAGGAGATGAAGGGGCATTCAGATTTCTAAGGGAAAGAAGGAACAGACAGACCCACCCTTATAAAATGCAAGTCAGGTATTTCAAGTACCTAATGCAAATGATGAGTTAATGGGTGAAGCACACCAACACGGCACACGTATACATATGTAACAAAACCCGCACGTTGCGCACATGTACCCTAGAACTTAAAGTATAATGATAAAAAAAAGAAAATGTGGTACATATACACCATGGAATACTATGCATCCATAAAAAGGAATGAGATCCTGTCCTTTACAGGGACATGGATGAAGCAGGAAGCCATTATCCTCAACAAACTAATGCAGAAACAGAAAACCAAACACCACATGTTCTCACTTATAAGTGGGAGCTGAACAATGAGAACACATGGGCACAGAGGGGAGCAACACACACTGGGGCCTCTGGGTGGGGGGGCGGTATGGGGGCAGGGAGAGCATCAGAATAAATAGCTAATGCATGTGGGGCTTAATACCTAGGTGATGGGTTGATATGTGCAGCAAGTCACCATAGCACATGTTTACCTATGTAACAAATCTGCATGTCCTGCACATGTATCCTGGAACTTAAAATAAAAACATAAAGAAAAGAAAACGAAAATGCAGCTCAGGTATAATCTATTAGAAGGGAGCGGGGCACATTGTCTTTGATTTCGGAGATCAAAGGGTGTGTCCTGAAAGTAGGGCAGTATATTACTGAACTTACTGCTTCCTACAAGACCTCACCCCTGACTAATTCCCTTCTCCAAACCCCACTTCTGCCCAAGCCTGGAAGGAAATGGCTTGGTAGAAATGAGCAGAAATAAAATGGTTGGTGAGGAGGAGCAATTGCCAGAGTTGCCCTAGTGAGGAGAGGTCTTTTCATGGAAATAGCTAAGTTCTCTTCTCAGGCGAAGCTGTAGTAACGATCATATTTGTGACTCACAAGGCATATTCCTATCTGTGATCTCACTGGAGCCCCCAAGACTGCTACAAGGTAGGAAAGGTAGAGTCTATTAGCCCCGTCTCACAGGTGTGAACACTGAGGACCACAGAGCAAGACAAACTGCCCCAGGTTACTGAGGGAGTTGGGGTCAGGTGCAGGCCCTGACACAAGAATCAAATTCATACCCTGGCATCCCCGTCCAACTCATTCAGGTTCTAGATTGCACACATGGCAAATTCCATGCCCAGGAGGCCTAGATGGTTCACAGGATGCCTCCTCCAGCCTCATACACCACCCACACAATCCAGGTTTGAGGGTCAGAAATGGACGCTGGGTCTCTGTCTCCCAGGGCTGGCAGGAGTCTTGTTTGAGTCACCAGTGTGATAGCCCTTTGTAAACTTATGTCAGTCTGGGTATTACAAGTGGCCAGGAGGATAGATTCTGACAGCTGCCTGCATTCAATCCACAGTCGGCCCCATACTGACTGTTTGGCCTTGGGTAAGTTACTTAATCTCTCAGGACATCAGTTTCCTCATCTTTATCATGGAGATAATCACAGCAGGTTTTGACTGTATTTAAATATTTCTCTAAGCAGTTCAAATTTTCCATGATAGATTGGGATGCCCCATCAGGTGATGAATCGTCATCACTAGAAGCTTCCCAGGTAGCTGGTGAAGGCAAGCATCTGGATTTAGGGAGAACACTGTAAGGCTCAGAGAGGCCATGACTTACCCAGTCATGCAGCAAGAAGTAAGAGCAGATCTTACATCGTCGGCCTCAGCTCTAACTCTCTTCCTTCTGCACCACACTGCAAAGGAAGGGAGACAGGCTCACTAGTTCCCAAACTCCCAACTACCTTAGAATCACCCAAGGGATATTTAGAAAATGCTGTTCCATTGGCCCCACTCCTAGGTATTCTGATTGAAAACATTTCAGATGTGAGCTCAGAAACCTGGGTTATTCTTAGGAGTACCCAGGTGTATTGGTTTGCTAGTGCTGTTGTAACAAAGTATCACAAACAAGGTGGTTTAAACAACAGAAATATGTTGTCTTACAGTTCTGGAAGTTAGAAGTGGGAGACCAAAGTGTAGATAGGGTTGGTTCCTTCTGAAGGCCATGAGGGAAAATCTGTTCCGCGCCTCACTCCTAGCACCTGGTGGTTCCCATCAGACTTTGGCTTTCCTTGTCTTGAAGATGCATTACCCTGATCTCTGCCTTCATCTTCACATTAAATCCTCCCTGTGTTCACATCTGTCTCAGTGCTTCAATTTCCCCTTTTTATATGAACACAGTCACGTTGGATTTGGGTCCATCCATTCTAATAGCCTCATCTTAACTTGATCATTTGTGAAGACCCTATTTCCAAATAAGGTCACATTTACAGGTTCTGCGGATTAGGACTTCAACATCATTTTGAAGAACACAATTCAACTCATAACTTCTGCCAGGGTTAAGAATCAGTGCTGCAGACCAGAGCTTTTTCAAATGGAGTCTATCCAGGAACCTCCAGGAGATCCTAGAAAACAGCAGGTTCTGACTCGGTGGCTCTGCGGGCCCCGAGTCTGCTTTTTGAACTGGAGAAACTGTTGGCGCAGGTCCAGGGACCACAACGAGATCCTTTTCGAGACAAGATTCCTACAAAACCCAGAAATGATTGCCAAGCAAATAGAAGCTCTTTGCTCCATTTCTCTAGTGAAAAGTACTGCCTTTATTATCTTAAATCTCCACCTGCAAGTAGAACTCGGATCCTTCACGCCTGTTCCAGAGGGAGGAGCCCAGGAGGGGCACCCATCCTAAGGTGGAAAGAAAGGATTGGGCTCTCAAGCTTTGAAAGAAGTTTCCCTCATCCGTATCCTCCCTACCCCAGCTTTGACCTGTTTAATCTTGTCTATCCAGTCATTTTCTTATTCTTGTTTTGTACTGTCCTCCCCCTGCCCCACCGTACGCCCACCCCCAACGTCACCATCTGTCAGTCCAGCCCAGCCTGAGCCCGGGTAGCTGCAGCTGGCTCCCAGGAAGTGACCGCCGCCAGGTCACCTGCACCCGCCAAGTCACAGGCCATGAACCTCGCAGCCCAGCAAGGCCAGCCCGAGTCGCGAAGTAGCCCAGTCTAGACCCTGGAGCCAATCCCCAGCCGTCGGCGGCGAAGGTGCGCCCCGCCCCCGCACGCGCCGCCCCAGGCCGGGGTAATCGCGTCCACAATGGAGCGCGCAAAGCCGGGCACAAAGACGACAGCTGCGCGGCAGGGCCTGCGAGGCCGCAGCAGAGGGGCAGCCGCCCGCGCCTTGCAGCCTCCTTAATTTATTTATAGATGCGCTCGCTTTTTATGTGGCCTAGTTAAGAACGCCTTTCCATAAATACATAGAAACGGATGTTATTCTAGAGCCCACCAATAATAGACACAGCTGTAGAGGTTGGTGCTGAAATTAACAGCCCCACCTTGCTGTCCCCGCAACCTGAAAAATAAAATGAAAAGTGCATGTGTTTTGCTTTGGCTTAGGTATACGCAAGAGAGTAATACTATTTAACAGAGAGATGTTTCTTTGAAAACAAAGGAAGAATGTCTTAGCAAACAATATTTTGGAGCAAGGCTATACCTTTGCTAATCGAAGTCGGCTTGCATCTGGGCCCGCGACTCTCACCCTTAACTAGGAGCATCTGTTTAACTCAAACACAATCCTCTTCTTCCCCAGGCCACATGTGGTTCATTTCTCCACAAACTATGATTTGCCAAACACAATTCCGGCTGTTTCTGATCCACCCACTTGTTTGGGGGCGTTGGTCCTATAACCGCTCTTTGGAGTCTAGGGGTTCAGAAAGAATCAAATCATTACAAAGCTGTGAAAGCGTCTCCAGCCTGTATCCCTTTGCTATTTCTCCCGGTTTGTTCTACAGACCTTAATTCTATTATCCGGTTGTAATTTGGTTCTGTGTCTCTCCAACATTCTTTCATTTATTCTGCCCTCTTTTTTTTTAATCGATTGACTCATCTGTAATTGGATTTTCTCTGGCTCTTACCAGCTATTAAAAGTAGCTATGTGTGTGTGTATGTGAGTGACTATGCTTTCTAAGTAGGCCACACTTTCCAACGCCTTGCAATCTTTAACCTTGCTCCGAGTTTCTAAGTAGGAATTCAATTCCCTGATTCCTTGTGAGGCGTCAGGGAGTTGCAGAAAGGACACAAACTTTAGAAGCAGTTTGGTTTTGTTTGTTGTGTTTAAGGCTGACATTTATCGAGCTCATACTATGTGCCAGGCATTCCTCCAAGCACTTTACAAGCGTTAATAATCCCTACCACCTCCTTTTAGGGCAGATACTCTTATTACTCCATTTTACAGAAAGCAAGGAGACAAATGGGCTAAGAAACTTGTCAAGGTCAGAGCTCTTGATCACGATGCAATTTTCCTAAGTTTTCTTCATTTTGTATCTGGGTGACCTTAGGCACAGCTTCTTATTTCTGCCTCTGTTTCCACATCTGCAAAATGACTATGTTGGTTTCTCTCACAGGGCATTTGTTAGAATGTACTGAGGGCACAGTGCCTGGTTGTCAGTGGCGATTAAACACACAGTCAATCCCAGTGCTGGGACAATGCAAGGGAGTCCAGTAACCCCTGAGCTGTGTATTAGAGCAAAGACTAAATAAGGGAACCCTGGGAGCAAGAGTACAGAAATAGAGCACAGCTCTCAGACGCTTATAAAGCCACTACAGTCTTTGCTTTAGAGGAACGTAAACAGGAACTAAGCAGATCACTTCAGAGAATCATTAGAAAGATTCTGCTGCTGACAAGCAATGTAATTTTTCACAGTCACTTCCTCTCTGGAGCCCCCGGGTTTCCCAAATGTAAAAGGATGGGGGGAGATGGCTGATCACTGAGATCTCTTCTGTAACTATCTCTGGTGACAGGCTTGGTGCTGTCACCTCAAGGCTGGATCAACCCTGCCACAGCAAGTGAGAGCTTACACACTTCTTAGCTTCATGTCATAGAATTATTTAGCTGGCACCACAAATGCTTAAAGCAGATACTCTTATCTTCATTGTACAGATAAGGAAGCTGAGCCAGAGCCACCAAGTAACTTGCCCAAGGTGGCATGGAAGTGGTAGGACCAAGATTCAAACCATGCCCTCTCCACTAAGGCCCAGCCCTGCCCATTTCTCATGTGGTTCTCAGGTAAGGATAGAGATGGGGTGGTGCAGACTGCAGGCAGTGAGTCAGGCACTGGGAAGGAATAAATGACTAAGGAACAATGGACATGCCAAACCGATACCACGAGTAGCTTGTTACTTGACCATCATTTACCTTGTGCAAACTTATGACATCCATTTTTTAAACAGTCTAATAGATGATTTTGCAAGGCTGTGGAATGAAATAATGAATATGAAACACTTAGCATACATAACACCTGGGCCTCATAGTCTCATAACTCTCCAATTCATGTGAAGTATTATAATAATTATTATTGGAATGAATGTTTAAATACAGTCTGTGTGTGCAAAGGTATACAGGGCTTTTAAATGTAATTACCAGATTTTTTATATCAGATTAAGATCTATTTTTTTAAGTCAAACTTTCAAAATCAGTCCTAAAAATTATAAACAGAATTGGTTCCACCTCATACCTCCTCTCTCTACCAGGTCCTCATGCTGTTCAGAGGGACACAAAACACAATTTTGACTGTCACTCAAGGGGTGGAGTGAGGAATTAACCTCTACTGCAAAACTGCAGAGTAGTATAATTTCATAACTTCAAACATCTGGCAAACTCCACAGGTAGTTATTTGCAAAAGCAATTTTGCAATGACCACTTTTGTTATCGCTTAAGTCTTTTTGAGTATTTTCCTTGGGAAAGCTCCAATGTTTAACATTCTGCAGATTTAGAGATTTAATTCTCAATTTTCCCAAAACCACATGATCCCAAATGTAACACTCCTTTTCAAATTTAAACAACATGTGTGTATTAACCTTGACAGCTCAAAAATATAATCTAATTGGACCACAGTTGTACAGACTGATCATTATAGTATTGTTTGAAATAATAAATAGCTGTAAGCAACTTACATATCCAACTATGAAGAGCGGACTCAAATAGTTCATGGCATCTTAACAGTACTCTAGTTACCATTAGCTAGGGGTTGGAGGAGGCAGGGAATAGGGAGTGACCTCAAATGGATAAGAAATGTTCTGAAATTCAGTAACAGAATTACACAACTTTGTGGAAACACTAAAAGCTACTGAACACTAAAAGCTACACAACTTTGTGGAAACACTAAAAGCTACACTTTAAAGGGGTGAATTTTATGGTATGTGAATTATCTCAACTGAAAAAATAGTGAGGAAAAAAAGATTGGTACGATTCTGCCCATTAAGAGTCAACAAACTATTATACAAAAAACTTTTAAATGATGTTATAGAAATGTACCTTTTGACATAGAATAAGATTGAATATATTAAGGGGGGCAGGGGGAAACATGTACCAAGTGAGCAAATATGACTCATTTTGATGAAAAAGTAATATCTGTGTCCAGATGGATGTAGAATATAAACCAAAGTGTTAACTGGTTATTTCTGAAATTATAGGTGGTTTTTGTTACCTTTTTTCATCTCTAGGTATATATATAGGATATATATAGAGATATATATAGGATATAGAGGGAGATGTATATAGGATATATATAGATATATATAGGATATATAGAGAGAGATATAGGATAGATATATATAGGATATATATAGAGAGATATATAGGATATATATATAGAGATATATATTCATAGTTGGACATATAAGTAGCTTACAGCTATTAATTATATATATATTTTTTATTAAGGGAGGGGAAAAAGGAGAAAACAATTCTAGGAGGTGGAGAGGATAGATGAGAGGAGAAATTTAGACCTTCAACAAAACAGAAGTGGACAAGCTCCAACAATGTGTCCAGTGCACTCCACAATGCACGTTCTGTTCCAGGAAAACCATCATCTGTGGCCACAGGACAAATACACAAGGCTTCAATGTTTACTCGTAGACTGCGCTATCTCTTTCGCTTTGATTTAGAAAATGAAGGGACAGTTCTCCTGATAAAAGTTACAAACAAAGCCAGCTTTATCTGTCAACCTCTTTTTTTGTTTGTTTGTTTGTTTGTTTTAGACTTTGAGACAGAGTCTTGCTTTGTTGCCCAGGCTGGAGTGCAGTGGTGAGATCTCAGCTCACTACAACCTCCATCCCCAGGTTCAAGCAATTCCCTTGCCTCAGCCTCCAGAGTTGCTGGGACTACAGGCACGTGCCACCATGCCCAGCTAATTTTTGTATTTTTAGTAGAAGTGGGGGGGGGGTTTCATCATGTTGGTCAAGCTGGTCTCGAACTCCTGACCTCAAGCAATACACCTGCCTCAGCCTCCCAAAGTGCTGGGCTTGCAGGTGTGAGTCAGTGCACCCAGCCACCTGTCAACCTCTTTTTGATAAACATAACCGAGTTTCACCTGTTATCAAAGACACCTTCTAAGATCTGTTAATAGCAATTTTTTGGTTGGTTATTTCCATATCATGGACATCATGTACAAAATCATTCCTATCAAGAAAGAAAGGAGAAATAAAATATTTTCAGAGTATCTACTATAGATTAAGCATGTTTCAGGAAGTGTTGATGGCCATGTTTACTTGGCACTGACAACATGCCCAGAAGTTGAGCATTGGGAGCTGTTATTGTAAGAGACGCAGAGAGGCTGCTACACCAGCCTAAGCTCACCTGGCTGGTGACAGCAGAGCCAGGGTCTGAATGCCAGTGTGTCTGACTCCCCAGAATCAAGTTCTAAACCTCTACAGCACACCACCCCCACCCTGACCCTTGCTCCCACAAGGTCCTTGTAGCCAACTAATTACCAAAGCACCATAGATTTCTGGAACAGCTTCTGTGAAATAAAATTGATCAGGGCTGCCAAACGACTCACTTACTGAATTGCCAGTGCTCAACCCTGACCTCCCTCATTGAGGATGACGCCTCCAGCACACACATACTCCATGTGCTAGAAAACATAATACTAGAGGAAGAAGGAGGAAGGGGAAAGGAGAAATAAGGAGGGCAGGTAACAAGCCTCCCTCCTACTGGGCTCCCTCTCATCCATCCAGGGCTTCCCCTGGCCCCAGCCCCCTCCCCACAGCCCTGCAGTTGGTCCCATTATCCCTTCCACCCCAGCTAATTATAGTCACTGATTACCTAACAGCAAGCCCTACTATCACCTGCTTCGGCCTGACAGATTATGCCATCTGGGCCACGTGGCTAGGGTCTGAGAGCCATGAGAGGTCACAGAGAGGGGCAAACGGCTCTGAATGGGAAGAAATGTGTTTACAGCCCTGACAGCTGACTGGGCAATTAAAGGGGCTTTAGCTGTGTGTTCCCAGCTGAAACCCCTCTCCAGGGGCCTCACCACCTAGTGCTATTAGCTGATGGGATGTGGCTGCATGTCATACCGGTTCCAAATGTGGACATGCTATGGGACTGCACCCTCTCCTAAAAAGGACAAGAAAAAGAACTCAGAGAAAGCTGTGGGCTCACAGTTGTTTGAGTTCCTTGTTGAGCCAACACCAGAATATACCCTCAGAGGAAATGACCAGCATTTTGAGAAAGCAGTGTCCAAATACATTTTTCACTTCCTGTGTTTACTGTACATTACCTTAAATACATGTGTGAAACACTTTATTAAATTGAACTCTGTGTGACTTCTATATTAACAACTTTTGTGTCCTTATCAGCAGTGTGTCTGCTTCTAACTTTACTATTCCTGTGTACAACCTGTCAATCTTATTAAAATGCAGATTCTAAATCTGTCTATGTGGGGAAGGACAGGGGAGGTAGAACACAGCTTCTGTATTTCTAAGGAGCTCCTAGAGGAAGCAGACACCACTGGTCCACAGACCATACTTTGAGTAGCCAGGACCTAATTAGCTATTGAGTAAAAATAAATTAGTGAATTAACATTATATAGAAAACCTGTAGATTAGTAGTTCTCAAACTATGTACTTCAGAATGCTAGTTATCCAAGAACGCTGCCTGCACTTCAATAGGTTCTTAGTCAAGAAAGTTTGGGGAGCACCAGTTACTCTGGGTCCCCCTGGGAATTCACAATACACATGATTAACATATCAGAGCTGAGAAAACCCACAGTGATCTCTTCCACTTTTTTGTGAACAGTTTGCAGTCTACTAAAAGTTTTGTGCTCTATGTCCTAAATGCTTGTCGCAATCCTTGCTAAATATTTTATAGTATCCTGATTGCTTAACCTGTCCATTAATTTCTCCATTTTGAAAATGCCGTCTCAGTCAGACAAAGTTATTCACATGAAACACACACACACATGCACACACACACTCGCAAGAAAGGCTTTGAGACTTCAGAGCAATGCCCATATGAGGTACTGCCATAAAGTGCAGGCATTTTGGCAGTTAGTTTCCTGACAGCTTCTGAGTACAAATGAGTAAAGCTTGCCCAGCTTTTCCTACTCCCAGTTTGAGGAGGAAGCAGGAATAAAGGAGTAAAAAGCCCAGAGGACTGGATATGTAGTATGTCTGGAGGCCTGATGGCAAAGGCCAGCAGTCAATGGAAAATTGAGTCAAGACTGATTTGCTTAAAATATAACTTTTAAAAATTGCCAAACATTTCTAAAAGTATTTTTACATGACCTCATAAGACGCACACCAAATAATACCAAAAAAAAAAAAATGACTAAGTGGAAGGCACAATGTGACCACAGCTTGTGTGTGTCTGTGTGTACAGCAAGTGTGTGTGTGTGGGCATGTGCAACTATGAAGGAGTAAATTGTAATCGTTAAGAATATTAAGTTTAGAGTCAGACAACATTAGGTTCACATTGCAGAGGATCCAAGTTTCTTTTTTTTTTTTTTTTTTTTTTTTTTTTGAGACGGAGTCTTGCTCTGTCACCCAGGCTGGAGTGCAGTGGCCGGATCTCAGCTCACTGCAAGCTCCGCCTCCCGGGTTTATGCCATTCTCCTGCCTCAGCCTCCCGAGTAGCTGGGACTACAGGCGCCCGCCACCTCGCCCGGCTAGATTTTTTGTATTTTTTAGTAGAGACGGGGTTTCACCGTGTTAGCCGGGATCGTCTCTCGATCTCCTGACCTCGTGATCCGCCCGTCTCGGCCTCCCAAAGTGCTGGGATTACAGGCTTGAGCCACCGCGGATCCAAGTTTCTTAATGTTTAGTTTGTATCTTCTTTGAGGTGGGGCTGACAATTCCCACCTCACAGGCTTATGTGGGAATTAAACGAGAGGTCTGGCAAGAACTTAGCACATTGCCAGGCTCAAATTAAACACTCACCAAATGGGAGCTATGATTGTAACTAATATAGAAAAAGGCTGCAAGAAAATGCAAAAAGTGTCAACAGTGGGTCATCTCTGAGTGATGAAATGAATTTTTTTATTTGTATATTTCTGTATTATCCAAAATTACTCAAAGAAAAAAACATAATATTTTAAGTCAAAAAATTAAACAAACTTTATTAAGTAAAATGTTAATTGTAGATTTGGGGGCTGGTAAAATGTGGGTCATTTTTATTTTCTCCTTTATGCTTTTTAATATTTCTTAAATTGTCCACTATTTACTAACTTTAACAGCTTTTTAATATGAAAGCCAGGCCTATACATTTTTGGATATTTTGGAGAAATACAGAAAAACCCTGAAAAGAAAGTAAAAAATAACTGACAGTCTCATGATGTTTTCCTTTATGATTATTTTTTGTTGTTTAAATTTGTAAAGTACAGACTCACTCCTAAATGAATGGTCTTCTTGAAAATAGGGTGCACATTGTAAACAGTCACATCCAGTGGTCCTAAAATAGTCCCCCACTGCCCTCCTCCCACCCCTCTCCCCAGAAAGAGGCACTGATAAATTGGATATAAATGCTTCCAGTGTATATCTAAGACACACATGTACATGTATGTATATGTTTCTATGATTAGGTAGAAAGATCTACATTAAAAAATTCAAGAAAGATTTTGGAGGCCCCCTAAATGTAATGAATACAGAGATAATCTGTCCCTCAACTCGGCTCTGGGAGGAAGAACACCTTCTTCATATTCTCCATGTACGAATTTACTTCAGTAAATGTGCAGGAAGCGCCTACTCTGTTCTAGAGCATGTGCAATTTACTAAACAAAGATGAAAAAGACACTAACTCTCTGATCTCAACAAGCTCCCGGTCTAACAGGGAAATACACGTATTATAAATGTTTGCAGTGCTATGTGGCAAATACAATAACAGAAGCTGATAATAGGTCCGGGGCAGAAATAAAAGAGAATACGTCCCTCCTTCTCTAGGGATCCAGGAAGACTTCCTGGAGAAGGACTTATCTGACTTGAGTCTAAAAAAGTATACATTCTGGTTCCTATCAGACCTATGAAACTTGTAGTTTGCTCACATTCATTATGTCTACTCACATCTCCGTTCTTGGGCTGCAACATTTCCCCACACTTCTCCTGGCTAAACCCTACTCATTCTTCCAAACCCAACCAGAAGTCACTTTTTGGAAGTTTTCCATCACTACCCAGACCACAGGAAGTACCCCTACTTTCTGTGCATGCATATTTGTCAAAACTTACCTTAAACTGCTTAGTTATATGCCTGTCTCCCTACAGGACCGAAAGTCAGTATTTTGCCCTATTCATATCTGTGTGATGGGGCAGGACCGAACACCTGGGGACAACTGAACATCACACCTGGTATACAATTGTGCCGAATAAACGTTACCTGAAAAAAATACAGCAGTAGAGTAGCGTAACATTAGGTCCATAATACCTATGGCCACTTCTGGCATAAAGAACGTGTTTGTGCTAATTAGAAAACTCCGTTTTGGAGCCCACCAATTTGAAAACATGCTCCTTCTAGGAGCACATAGTTCTTAAGGTGTGCAGATAAACAAACAGACAGTACCTTGTGTTTACGGGAAGAAGTCGTCATTTATTCTGGCTGTTCCTCCAGGCTAAAGCAGCCCTAGTAAGCAAGAGCAGAGGCTGGGGTCCAGCCCTGGGGCATTCAGCTGAGCGTCCACCACTGTCGACTGTAGCCCTGATGACAGGGTGATGAACAAGATGTGTTTCTTCTCCACATGGAGAAGAAACTGTTCAGTTCAACAGTCAAGTAAACCCACGTAATAAGTGGATGCTTATAAAATGCAGAGTGAATGAATAAATGTTAAAAAAAAAAAAAAAGAATCAATTTTCTCAAACTATGACTGGATATAGTTAAGTCCTACTCTGTGTTTGCTTTGTGCTCTTACTAAGGTTCCCTTTGACTGAATCCTAATTCCCTTTCTTCCCGGCTGAAGGTTCTGGAGGCCTCTGGCTTGTTTTCAACAAGTTGAGTTTGCACAGGACTCAGATCAGCACCGAGGGGGCCCTATCAGGGCTTTTATGTAACTGACTCACCTCTGCTTTGGCTACGATGCTAGGATGCTCGTCAGAACACCCTTGTCTCTCCTCCTTGCTTTTAAGTGAGGTCTTTAATACACACACACACTGTTTTACACTGCAGAAGCAGTGATTAGTGACAGTCTCACTGGGTGTGTCATCCTGAGGGAGAGGAGGAGCGAGACCTGATCCCACTGTTACTCACAGCTCTTGATGCATGGTGAGAACTCCCAAGTCCTGAAACAGTATTTCTAAGCCAAAACTCCAATTTGATTGGTGGATACAATGAGCAGATCACCTGGCATGACAGATGTGGCAATCACCCATGATGCTTCAATGAGCTGCCATGACAGATGTGGCAATCACCCACGATGCTTCAATGAGTTGCCTAAGGCTATTCCACCAGGAGTCAAGCCTACCTGGGGCTCCTGAACCCTCACTGAGGGCTTTTTAAGTGCCACACGCAGTGGCAAATGGCCACCAGGGGGTGTCTCTAAAATGCCTCTGAGGTCCTCAGACATGAATAACAGCAGGATCAGCAGTTTCATTAAAGAGAAAATTATAGCCCAAGGTGGTTTTTAAATGCCTGTGGGACCAGTCCTTTTCTTTGCAATTGCACAGCCTCCACTTTTGTCTCATGTCAGAACTCTTGCAAATGCATCCTTACTGGGTGGTCCAGACTTCCCCCTTCTCGCTGCTTACTTTCAACTCACTCTTATTTTTCCCAACCAGCCAACACTAGAATTAGACCACCTCTCTGCTAGAAGATCATCATCGTCTCTCAGACTGTCCCTCAGAAACTCAGCTCCCACTTCTCAGCATGGCATTGGAGTTACTCTTATACAGTGACTTCTCTTTATTTGGGTAGAGTCACATCTTCTCAGCTAGATGAAATTTCCTTAAGCATGAAAACCACCTCTTCTTCAATGAAATGTGGTAGACAAAATCACAGACTCTGGAGTCAGTCACAGGCCTGTTTATAACTTTTAGCTGCCTTTAACTATCTGGCCTGAAGCAGTTTCCTTTCTTTACCAAATCTCAGTTTTCTCAGCTGTAAAAAGGGAATAATAATAATAATGACTATGATATAGGGCTGTGTGAGGTTTACTAACGATGCAGACAGAGCCATTATAAAGTATACAGCATAGCAAGTGCTCTATAATATCAGTTACTATTATGTGAGAAGATAGGATGTATTTAGGGAAATATGGTAGTTTGCTGGTGGCTGGAACTTCAGCTGAGGGGAGAGTAGACAGAGATGAGGCTGGAGAGCTAAACCAGGTCAAGATGACAAAAAGCCCCCTGAGCCATGCTGAGAAGTTGGGACTGATTGTGAGGACAAGAGTTGGCATCAGAAGATATTAAGCAGCGGAAAGACTAATCTGATTTTTACCTTAAAGCCTTCCTTGGCTGCTAGGGGAACATGGTTCAGAGAAGGACAAAGGAATGTCAGAAAAACCAGTTAGGAGGCTGTTGCAGTCATCCTGGTGAGGGCTGATGAGGGTTTGAGATGGTGACCTTGGATGATTTGTTTCATGCCTTCTACCTACAAATAGTCATTAGATGCGCCAAAGTGAATGAGACCTAGTCCCTGTCCTTGGGGAGCTCATGGTCCATTGACACAGATGAAAAAACTAAGTACTGTATAAATGAGTAAAGAATAATGGAAAAGAAATGGGTACCACTTGGAGGCAAAGAGAAAATAGTCCTGCCTGCCTCTCATGGGGAGGAGGCTCCAAGAAGGCTTCAGGGAGGATGCAACCAGTGAAGGCTCCCTCTTTCCTGAAGGATCCTCTCTGCTATCTTAAAGATAACCCAGAAAGAAATGACTGGATATTCTAATATGGCCCATTGTCTCCAGGACAGGAATTCTCAGCATGTATAATGGACCCAAAGATGGGATAGGGAGAATGCTTCTCAAAGTTGAAATAGTATGAGTTGGCTGGGCACGATGGCTCATCCCTATAATCCCAGCACTTTGGGAGGCTGAGGCAGGTGGATCACAAGGTCAGGGTTCGAGACCAGCCTGGCCAACATAGTGAAACCCCATCTCTACTAAAAATACAAAAATCAGCCAGGCTTTGTGGCATGCACCTGTAATTCCAGCTACTTGGGAAGCTGAGCAAGGGAATTGCTTGAACCTGGGGGGGCGGAGGTTGCAGTGAGCCAAGATCAGGCCAGGCCACTGCCCTCTAGCCTGGGTGACAGAGCAAGACTCTGTTGGGAAGAAAAAAATAAATACTATGAGTTTTTGAAAATCTCTAAATTCCATTTTTGTGACTATGCTTTAAAACTTTAATTTCTCCCTTTGTGCTATAATTTCCTTCCTTCCCTCCTTCCTTCCTTCCCTCCTTCCTTCCTTCCTTCCTTCCTTCCTTCCTTCCTTCCTTCCTTCCTTTTTTACACATGGTCTTGCTTCTTGTTTTGTTGCCCTGGCTAGAGTGCAGTGGCACAATCATGGCTCACTGCAAACCTCAACATCCGCAAGGCTCAGGTGATCCTCCCACCTCAGCCTCCCGAGTAACTGGTACTACAGGCACTCACCACCATGACTGGCTAATTTTTGTATTTTTTGTAGAGACAGGGTTCGCCAACTTGCCCAGCTTGTTCTGGAACTCCTGGGCTCAAGTAATCTGCCTGCCTTGGCCTCCTAAAGTGCTAGGATAACATACATTAGCCACCATGCCTGTTTGTGTTTTGCATTTTAGAAGGGAATTACTTGGGTAAAGAGAATAGCTTGCTCTTGTGTTTTATTTATCTATCTGTCTAGCTGTCATTTTTTAAATTTTCCCTGAGAAACTTTTTTAGCAGAAACAGGGGTTCTGAAATAAACTGGAATTTAATGTTCCATTAACATTTCAGAAAATGCCAGCAAGAAGTCTGAATAGATAATTACTTACAAGGGAAGCATGGTAGGTATGTTTGCTCTCCATAGGTCCACCAGAAAGAGTTTCAAAGTGGATCGTGTCACCAAAAATTATTTGGACTACTTTGGTCTCCACAATTATAGATGAACATTTACATCTGGACAAATGGTTTCCAATTAGGTTGCCCATTAAGTGATGGAGTGCAGGAGCAGTGGTAAATGAAACCTAGTTTGCAAGCCTCAGACAGGAAGGTGATGAGTTGCAAAAGGTGAGAAATGCTATAACTCCTGGTTCCTACCTTCAGCTGCACCAGAAGGAGATGGGCAGCCAGGAACGGAACCCGGGATGTCCACAGTGCTCATAAAAGCCCAATCTTTTTTTTTTTTTTTTTTTTAAGGTATATAAACTATTTATTAACAGACAAGGCCTACAGACTTATTTCTTCTTGGACACACCCACGGTGCGGCCACAGCGGCCAGTGGTCTTGGCGTGCTGGCCTCGGACACGAAGGCCCCAGAAGTGGCGCAGCCCTCTATGGGCCCGAATCTTCTTCAGTCGCTCCAGGTCTTCACGGAGCTTGTTGTCCAGACCATTGGCTAGGACCTGGCTATATTTTCCATCCTTTACATCCTTCTGTCTGTTCAAGAACCAGTCTGGGATCTTGTACTGGCGTGGATTCTGCATAATGGTGATCACACGTTCCACCTCATCCTCAGTGAGTTCTCCCACCCTCTTGGTGAGGTCAATGTCTGCTTTCCTCAACACCACATGAGCATATCTTCGGCCCACACCCTTAATGGCAGTGATGGCAAAGGCTATTTTCCGCCGCCCATCGATGTTGGTGTTGAGTACTCGCAAAATATGCTGGAACTTTTCAGGGATCACTAGAGACATGGCGGCAGCACAAGTGGTAGCGTGTAGGCCTCCTGTGGAAGGAAAAGCCCAATCTTTTATAGAATTTTTCAAAACATTTTCCCATGCACCATCTTGTTTGATCTCACCACCACCCTGAGAAAGACAAGGGAGATGCTCTTGTTGTCCTCATTTTACAGCTGTGGAAACTGAAACTGTGATTCTGATGACTCAAGAAGGGCATACAACGAGGGCAGAAAGGGGCCACAGTTCAGACCAGCTCTTCTGACCCTCAGTCCTATGATTTGACCACTATACCACATGGCCTCTCAAAAATCTTTGAACAGTCACAGCTCAAAGTAAGGGCTCTCGTAATGAAAGCATATATCAATGTAGCTAGTACATTAATGGTTATAAAATGATTATACAGAAATGGCCTGACCTCCATGGGGAGTGCCCATGGGGATGCTGCTGGTGAGACCCCATAGGGCAGTGGTTTTCAGTGAGGGCACCAAGCAGCAGAACCCCACTTGCCACACAAGGCTTGGGGGACTCAGGGAAATAAGCCACACAGAGGAAGCCCTCACAATAGAGAGACTGGAAGCAGAGCCACCAGGAGAAGTGAATTGCTGACATATTGGTAGAGAAACACTGTTCTTCAAAGCTGAAGACATCACGCTACCCGACTTCAAACTATACTACAGGGCTACCGTAACCATAACAGCATGGTACTGTTACAAGAACAGACACATAGACCAATAAAGCAGCATAGAGAAAACAGAAATAAAACCACACATCTACACCTATCTGATCTTCAACAAACCTGACAAAAACAAGCTATGAGGATAGGATTCCCTATTTAATAAATGGTGCAGGGATAACTGAACCCCTTCCTTATGCCATATATGAAAGTCAACTCAAGATGAATTAAAGACTTAAATGCAAAACCCAAAGCCTAGGCAATACCCTAGAAGAAAATCTAGACAATACCATTCAGCACATTGGCATGGGCAGAGATTTCATGACGAAGATGGCAAAAGCTATTGCAACAAAAGCAAACATTGACAAATGGGATTTAATTAAACTAAAGAGCTTCTGCACAACAAAAGAAACTATCAACAGAGTAAACAGACAACCTACAGAGAAACATTTTGCTCTGTATGTATCCCAATTTTCAAACTATGCAGGTGATGAAGGTCTAATACCCAGCATCTATAAGGAAAATACAAGGAAAAAAAAAAAAACCCACCTCATTCAGAAGTGGGCAAAAGACATGAAAAGACACTTCTCAAAAGAAGCTACACGTTTGGCCAACAATCATATGAAAAAAAGTTCAACATCACTGATCATTAGAGCAACACAAATCAAAACCACAAAGAGATACCATCACATATAAGTCAGAATGGCTATTATTAAAAAGTCAACAAATAACAGAGGTTGGCAAGGTTATGGAAAAATAGGAATGCTTTTACATAGGTTATGGGAGTGTAAATTAGTTCAACCATTGTGGAAGACAGTGTGGCAATTCTTCAAGAACCTAAAAACAGAACTACCATTCGACCCAGCAATCCCACTACTGGGTATGTATCCAAAGGAATATAAATCGCTCTATTAC
The DNA here is from genome assembly GCF_049350105.2 of Macaca mulatta. Lineage (NCBI taxonomy): Eukaryota > Metazoa > Chordata > Mammalia > Primates > Cercopithecidae > Macaca > Macaca mulatta. The sequence goes on from NC_133410.1 coordinate 13,938,039, forward strand.
AAAGACATATGCACTTGTATGTTCACTGCAGCACTAGTTACAAAAACAAGGACATGAAATCAACCTAAATGCCCATCAATGATACACTGGATAAAGAAAATGTGCTACATATGTACCGAGGAGTACTATGCAGCCACAAAAAAGGAATGAGATCATGTACTTTGCAGGAACATGGATGGAGCTAGAGGCCATTATTCTTAGCAAAGCAACGCAGGAGCAGAAAACTAAATACTGCATGTTTTCACTTACAGGTCGGAGCTAAATGATGATAATACATAGACACATAGAGGGGAATAATGCACACTGAGGCCTATTGGAGGGCAGAGGGTATGAGGAGAGACAGGATCAGGGAAAATAATGAGTGAATACTAGGCTTAATACCTGGGTGATGAAATAACCTGTACAACAAACCCCCATGACACACATTTACCTGTGTTACAAACCTGCACATCCTGTGCATGTACCCCTTAAATTAAAATAAGAGTTAAAAAAGAGAACAGTATTACCCTGTTCTTTGAAGAAGTATACAAGGCCAAATTAGGACTCCTCTATTGTTAGCATTACAGGATGCAAAGCAAGAAGCTTTAGACCAGAGGCAAGAGGGCAGTGTGAGACACACAGACCAAAACCAAATCTTTTCCTATCATCATATTTCACCATATTGATGAAGGGGCCCACTGGTCCATGAGGGAGGCAAACTGGAAACTATCAGACCCCACGAACACCTGACCTTTCAAAGACTTCCTCAATCGGCCTTAGGATAAAATGCAAATTTCATAAGAGGATCCACCTGCTTACCTTCTCAGCCTTGTCTCTCATCAGGCTCCACACCCCACATGTGTATTCACAAACACCCCACACAAGACCTACCCAAAACATGCACTGAGCCACTTCCTTTGCTCTAGCTTACTCTCTCTTGTTTCTAGGTTTGGGCCCATGCTATTCTTTGCCTCAGCTTCATTTCCTCCCTCCCGTCCCAATTGCCTAACTCCTAACCATTCTTCAAGTATCAGCCTACAGGCCACTTCCTGCAGGAAGTATCTCTCCAGCACCTCCACCCTTGCAGGCTAAGTTTGCCTGCCATGCTCTCCCATGTCAGTCTGCACTTCCTCAAACCTCACTGTAATTGCTTGATTCTTATTCCGTCCTCACCACCTGGCAATTACTTGGTAGAAGCAGGGACTGCTGACGTACTCACTACAGTAACCTCAAACCGGGCACTGTAGTATTTGTTGAGTGATGGAATAGATTAATTCTTTAATTAATTTAGCTCGTGGTAAAATACAGTAAACAAAAAGCATTTCTCCTCTATAGGCGGTTAGTTCAGTTGGGCTTAGCTCCACAAAGATCCGGCTGGGCAGGCCTCCATGCCATGTTACATAAAAACCTAAGCAGACTGTTAGAGTCAAGATTCTGCTGCAAAAGTGAGCAAGAGTCCTGTTTACAGAATTCTGTCTTAAGAAGGCTTATTTCTGTCTGGGTGTGATCCAAGTTACTGAGGGCTTTAAACAATTGGGAAAGACATTATCTTTGGAAAGTAAAATCCAACCCCTGTCCCTTGGTTCTTGCCAAATATCTCCCACAACCCACATTAAGTAGATTACTCTGTCCTTAATCACACGCTAAATGCCTGCATCTGTGGCTGGCATCGGCTGCGTGTGAGGCAGCTGCAATCCCCGTGTATATCTCCTGCTATTACAGCAGGAAATCAATTGGGTAAAGAACTCCAAGTGGGTGAGAAACAAGACAATACAGGTTGAGATCTTCATTCATTCATTCATTCATTCATTCATTCAACATTAGTGAATAATCAATTATATTCCAGGTACTGAAAAGAGAGAAACAAGACATTCCCTTTCTTCAAAGTGCTCACTAGAAAAAAAAAAAAAAGTGCTTAGAGAATGAAAAATTCCTTGTAATTGTTTAGCCTTCACTTCTGAAACTTTAATGTGAATTTTAAGTCACTTGGCTGTCATGTTAAAATGAGGTTCTGATTCACTAGGTCTGGGGCAGGGCCTGAGAGTCTACAGTTCTAACAGGCTCCCAGGTGACACTGATACTGCTGGTTTGGGACCACACTTTGAGCAGAAAGCATCACAATAGAGTCGAGAGAGAGAGAAACAATAATTGTATCCTCATTTAACTCATTTCCTTCTCAGACAAATACTGAGAAGGAATATAGGAGGTTCTTTATGACCCTTTCATAGATAAAAAATAATCATTGACTCTGGGGGTATAAAATTTTCCCAAGGGTATCACAAATGCTAATGCCTGGATTCATTTATTCATATGCAGTACCCCAAATCCCCAACTTAACCCTCTGTGTTGCCCCCTAACCTTAGCTGCTGATCACAGCCACGACTCTTCTGCCTCTGGACACAGACTTAGCATCTGCTGGGTGTGGCCTCCCAAGCCTCACATTGACCACATGGACAGCCATAACCCCCTCCTTTGTGATTGGCCTCTGTTGACCTTCACTGGTTTGGTGGCTCCCAGGACAAAGGACTGAGGACCACAGGGAGGGAATAAGAATGGAGTTTGGAGAATATAGGAGCACTTATCACCCTAGGTCTCAGCCAGGTCCCTGAGAACCTGCCATTGCCTCCACACTTCACGGTATCCCTGAACAAGTTACCTGCAGACCACAAGCCACTGACCCAAGGGGAATGGGAGAGAACTGCACTTGGTGAGGACCTGCAATGTGTAGGAGTTTGCACAAGTGATTTCCTTGAGTTACCTCTTTCAAGAGGTGTAATATGGGTTATGATCTTCACTTCTATGTGTATGTATTCATTCAACACTAGTTAAGGACCAGTTGTGTTCTAGCCATTGAAAAGTGATAAATATAAGACACATTCCTTTCCTTCAAGGGATGCTCAAAGAGTGGGTGACAGGCCCCAAATCACCCAGCTAGGAAGTGTTGTGGCAGGAACAGAAAACCATCATCTCTCCAGCCTAAACCCATCACTTTTTCCAACCTCAATGAACTCATTGCACCAGCAGCCTTCACCATCTGAAAAGTCTATTAATAATATAGAGATTATGATTCAGTAGGTCTTGCAAGAGGCCCTATAGTTGGCATTTTTACCAATGTCACACTAAGGGATTCTGATCCTAGCAAACTTCAGATCATACTTTAGGGCTATGTCCTCAGACAAACTATATAAGTAATGCAGGAGCACTGACCATCCTTAGTCACCCTAAGATCCTGCTTGGTGCAGAGAGAGCAGACATCCTCCTACCTTGGGGAGACTGAGTCGACTGGAAAGAAGAGTGCAATTACTGCATCCAACCAAATTTGGAAGCAATATAACAAGTGTTACATCTGAGGCCAGGAATGCAGCCCTGCTAGAATGCTGCATGGCTGGCAGGGTGCGTGTGGGTGGGGCAGTCTGAGAGTCCCACCCCCACGCTCACATCACATCATGCTATTATGACTGGTGTTCCTCCATACCGGTGTCCTTCCATGTGATTATCGCATTGTGGCTCTCAATCCCACAATCCTAAGGGATGAGCCACCTGGGTCCTTATGTAGGCAGATGCTCTCAGTAAACACACTCCCCAAGTAAATGCACAGCTGGAGTTAACCCCCAGGCAACTGGACCCGACAGGAAATCACCCAGAGCCACCAACTAGGACAGAGAATGGGAGCATAATAGACCCATCTGGACAGAGGAGCTGAGCTCAGATGAGCTGGGGACAACAGAGATGGTAGAAAGAGAACTGAGATGAGAGTCCTGGGTTCCAGACCCAATCACTGACTGCAGGATCCTCAGCAAGTCATGTCCCCTTTCTGGGCCATTGTTTCCTCATGAGTAAGATCCTTTCCGGCTCTGATTTTCTGAGTCCTTGATTTTATTACAGGGTGAAAACACTTGCTCGACTTGAAATGGGAGGCCTGAGATCCACTCCTGGCTCTTTTCTCACTGCACCCTTCACTCCTGGAAAACTGGTCCACTCCTTTTCCCAGAAGGCATCTGAGTCACTCCCATCCTAATTCCCTCCTCCCTCCCTATATGTGTGTAGGGCTACTGGGATATCTCATAGAATCAAGATTTGATTCAGAAAGGGAAAGGAAATGGGAATATTCCAAAAGCAAGAGTTTTCAGCCCCCATTTCTAGTATGCTACCATTAGCATACTACCTTCCACCACCTTCCAGCCTTTGTATCTTTCTGATTTAATTATTAAATTCTAGGAGAGGGAGAATTTCATTGCCCAGGTGAGGTTGGATGCCTAGTCCTGTCTCAACCAGGTATGGCGAGGTGGGCAGGGTCACTAAATGGAAATATGGCCAGTTAGAGTCCACTGCATGTTAGAGGCAGGCTACAGAAAAGGAGACTGCCATACCAGGGCTGGACACAACAGTAATTCCTGGGGGACTCAAGACTTTCCTGTCCTTCCAACTCTTCCTCTACCACTGATGCTCCGTCCTTTCCTAGGCCTACATGGGCTCCTGCAGGATGCAAAACTCAGTGCTCAGGACAGCACTGAGCACTCTCACCCTGATCCTCCACAAAGCACATGTTATTCACTCTGTTCCCAGAGGTCAGCCTTCACTCAGAGCTCACAAATTCTGGAGCTGAGTAAAACACTGACTATAATCCATCACAGCCAACAGACAGCTTCCTGCCATCTTCCAGGAATCCTGCCAGTCAATCTTTATGAGGCATTTATTATATTGTAAAGGTCTCGGCTCAGTGCTGTTGATAAATACAAGCTCAGACGTACAGAGACTCTCTTCCCAAGAAGGCCATACATGAGAGAGAATAGAAAACAGACAACAATGTAACTAAACAGTTCCCAAGAACTTTCAGGAACCAAGCACAGAAAGCAGTGGGCGAACTTTGGGAAAGGAGAGAGGTCAGTAAAGCATTTCCAGGGAAGGTGACACCTGGTAAATTGCATCTTAGATGAAGAGTAGCAGTCAGCCAGAAGAAAAGATGGAAGACAATTTCAGGCAGAAGGAACAGCCTGGGAAAAGGCTCAGAGGCATTCTACAATACAGCAAAAGGCAGAGCTCGTCTATGTGAGGTGAACCGAACATGTGAGGCACAGTCCAGTGAAGTTGAGATTGGAGGGCTGGGCAGGGGTTGTACCATGCTACAGTGAGCAGATCCTGCTGAACCTGCTGAGCAGTGTGGAGGAGTGGGAAACAAGGATGATTACAGTCATCCAGATGACAGAAGATAGAGATATTCCACAAGGTGGAATTTAAGCTAAGACCTAGAAGACAAGAAGGAGCCAGCCATAGGGAAACCAGAGAAAAGAATATTCTAGGCAGAGAAACAAAAAACTGTGAAATCCCCAAAGTGGGAAGATGCATGGAGCAATAAAAAGTCAGGGGGTGTTTGAAGGAAGCAAGAGCAGTGAGATCGGTAAGGGAGGAAAATGCTGAGGTACACCCTGTCCACGTTTGAATTTTCTTCACAGGGAAGCCTTTGGAGCATTCTAAACAGCCAATTTCCATGATCTCATTAGCAATCATTTGTAAAGACTATCTTCTTTTTATTATTATTATTATTATTATTATACTTTAAGTTCTAGGGTACATGTGCACAACATGCAGGTTTGTTACATATGTATACATGTGCCACGTTGGTGTGCTGCACCCATTAACTCGTCATTTACATTAGGTATATCTCCTAATGCTATCCCTGCCCCCCTCCCCACAATAGGCCCCGGTGTGTGATGATCCCCTTCCTGTGTCCAAGTGATCTCATTGTTCAATTCCCACCTATGAGTGAGAACATGTGGTATTTGGTTTTCTGTTCTTGTGACAGTTTGCTGAGAATGATAGTTTCCAGCTGCATCCATATCCCTACAAAGGATACGAACTCATCCTTTTTTATGGCTGCATAGTATTCCATGGTGTATATGTGCCACATTTTCTTAATCTAGTCTGTCACTGATGGCCATCAGAGAAATGCAAATCAAAACCACAATGAGATACCATCTCATACCAGTTAGAATAGCAATCATTAAAAAATCAGGAAACAACAGGTGCTGGAGAGGATGTGGAGAAATAAGACTATCTTCTTATTGTGTGGGCAGTGGACCGCCGGGAAGCAAAAATGCAAGCAGGAAGAACAGACAGGGGTTTATTGACATATTCCAGGCAAGAATGATCAGGATGGCCAAGGGGTAGAGTGACTTGGACAGATTAGAAAGACGTTTTGGAGATAGAATTGGCAGAAATAGCTCATGGCTTAGAGAAGGGGTGATAAGAAGAGAGAAATTCTGACTGGTTTGCAAGTGCCACTGAATACACAGTAGTGTATTTACCAAGATGGGGAAGATGGGCAGATGAGCGAGGTCTGATTTTGGGGGTAGATAGAGGAAATATGGAAATCAAGGGTTCTCTTTTGAATGTGTTATGTTTGAGATGCATTTTAGATCTCTAAGTGGAGATGTCACCTAGCAGATGGTTATATAGGTTTCACTTTATGGCTAGAGACAAAAAGTTGAATATCATTAGCATATAGATGGTATTTGAGGACAAGGGAGTGGAGGTACTTTGGAGGTACCTAGACAGAAAGTGAGACAGAGAAGAAAAGGAGATTTGGGGGTCATACTTATGGTCAGCCGACATTTTAAGACAGAGAAGAAGAGAAAATTGAGTAGGACTAGCCTGTGAGATTATTACTAGCCTGTGAGATTATTACTGGCCTGTGAGAGAATGTGGTTTCAGAGAAACCAAAAGCATGGGGATTGTCGTGGGGCTGGATGGTGGGGTTGTGGGGTAGGAAGATATTTTAAGAAGGAAAGAGTGGGTCAGGCACAGTGGTTCACGCCTGTAATCCCAGCACTTTGGGAGGCTGAGGCCAGCGGATCACAAGGTCAGGAGATAGAGACCATCCTGACTAACATGGTGAAACCCTGTCTCTACTAAAAATATAAAAAATTAGCCAGGCGTGATGGCACATGCCTGTAGTCCCAACTACTCAGAAGGCTGAGGCAGGAGAATTGCTTAAATCCAGGACGCAGAGTTTGCAGTGAGCCGAGATTGTGCCATTGCACTCTAGCCTGGACGACAGAGCGAGACTCCATCTCAAAAAAAAAAAAAAGGAAAAAGTGAACAACTGTATCTGATGTAGCAGACAGGACAGGTAAAATGTGAACTGAGAAATAGCCATTAGATTTACATCCCAACCCTCTAAGACCACACTACTGGCTGATAGTAGATGCTCAATAAATGGAAGTTGAATTCATTGACTGAAAGAACCAGCCCAGGAATGGCAAATATAGAACAGTTTTAGCTTCCACGTTACCACAGTTATTGCCTTTTTGAAAAAAAAAGGAGACTCAGCCCCAGAATCCTTAAGCACTATCGAGTAATTAGAATTGTCATGCAAATTGAATCTATTTGCCATTCCCAGTGTAGACTAAACAATCAGGACAGGACTTTACATCAGAGTTGTTCAATAGAGTCTCATTAGCACGGCTTCAGGAGGAACCACAAACCATCTGCCAAAAGTCTTGCAGGGGAATTCCTGCTCTGGGGTGGAGACTGAACCAGGTGATCACTAAGGCCCTTCAGCGAGTCTGTGGTTCAGATGGCAATTCCCTCTAAAATGCAGCTGTTCAAAACACAAAGAGAAAAACCCAACCCAGCCTAGGGTTAATAAGTGCAAACTGAATCTTTCCTAAAACTTCCTTCAATGCATTTTTTTCTTCCTCTTATCTTCACCGGCCTCCTGAAATGTCTTATCTGCAAAGGCATGATTCTGTTCTAAATCTCTGTCTATGAACACAATTATCATTTTTGCTTCTTCCACACGGTAGCATTAACCTAACTTACCCATTCAGCCATAGGCAGACTGTCTTCATCTCTAAATGATGCACCCCCCTACATTAAAAAAAAGGCAGACAGTTTTATTCTTTAGTCCAAAGTACTTAGCATTACGAAGAGACATCTGCTGCAGACAAATCTTGGGTCTTTGGAACCTAAATACTTTGAAATTTATTCCTCTTCACCACCTGGAGGCTCATGAGTCCATTTGTGGACTTTCCCACCTAATGCTGCCTTGCAAGTTAATGAGCAGTTGGTTCATAGACATGCAAGTTATAGCTCTTCTATTAAGACTCCTACATCCATTTTGCAGTTGAAAGGGCAGAAAATTAACCACTAGAACTGTCTCAGTGCCCTCTATCTCCTCTCACCTTTATTCATTACTTCAACGAACATGTACTGCATGCCAGATTCCACACTGTTTTCTAGAATAGAATCGAGAGGTACAGTGAGGAATAAAATTTGGTTTTCTTTCCCATCTGGCGCTCATACATGAGCTTTACAAGTTCTATATGTCCTTCTGAAATGACATTCAAAATGCTGTGTGTGTGTCTGTGTGTGTGTGTGTGTGTGCGCGCGCGCGTGCCTCCAGAAAGAGGTTTATAATTTTCATCAAATTTAGAATCCAAAAGGGCTAGAGATCAATGGGAATGTAAAGTCATCTTTGACACTTCCCTTTCCATCATCCCTAATGACACACAAACCAATCACCAAGGATTGCCAGGTTTGTTTTTCATTTTCCCCTAAATTGCTCTAGATCTATCTCCCACTGTCCATCCCCCACCTTAGTTCAAGCTACCCTCAGTTCATTAGTTAACAGCCCTGCCTCCCACATGGCATCTCTGCCATCCTCCAATCTATTCTCCACACTGAAGTCAGAGCATATTTTCAGCTCTCTAATCTGATCATTTCGACCTCTTGCTTAAAACCTTTCGATGACTTCCTACTGCTCTGAGCATAAATGCCAAGCCATAAACATTCCCATGAGCATTTGCAATCACGACTCATTGTTCTCTACTATTCTCTTCACTCCGTGAACTCCAGCCTCATCCAACTTCATTCTCATCTTTAAATTCTCTTTCCACTCTCCTGCCATGAGGTTTGAGCACATTCTGCAATCTCTACCTGAAAGGCTTCTTCTTCTCTCCCTTCACCAAATTATATTGTAATAATCACTTCTACCAGCCACTTCCCCTGACCTCCCTCACTAGGCTAAACGCGCTATTGTAAAACTTCCTGGCTCCATGAACTTCATACCCTTTGTCCAAGTTAGAATTGTGCAGGCTTCATATGATCCATTGATTAATATTTATCCTTCAGCAAACCTGACTATGCATCATTGTATCCTAGGGCTTACTGAAACACTGGGTACATAGAAGGCAAGTGCTTGATTAATTCTCAGTGAATGAACAAGTGAATAACTGAGTGGATGAATAAAGAAGCAATGTAGCAGATGCTAAAGTAAAACAAAGCACTGAGCATTGCCACAGCACAAAAAAATTGGGCACATATCTTTAGGAGGTCATAAGGGCATGGATTGCGCCTCCTATATTTTTAGTGTCTAGTCCAGAGCTTATGATGCATGCATATATGCAATGTACATTGACTGAAAATATTAAATAGCAACTAACTCTGCCTGGGTGAGTGACAGGAGGCTTCAAGAAGACTTAGCATTTGACATCAGTCATAAAGGAAAACTAAAAGTATGCAGATCAGGCCAGGTGTGGTGGCTCATGCCTGTAATATCAACACTTTGGGAGACCAAGGCGGGTGGATCACCTGAGGTCGGGAGTTCGAGACCAGCCTGACCAACATGGAGAAACCCCGTCTCTACTAAAAATACAAAATTAGCCAGGCATAGTGGCGCATGTCCCAGCTACTCAGGAAGGCTGAGGCAGGAGAATCACTTGAACCCAGGAAGCAGAAGTTGCGGTGAGCCGAGATCACACCACTGCACTCCAGCCTGGGCAATAGGAGTGAAATTCGGTCTCAAAAAAAAAAAAAAAAAAAGATAATAATACAAAATTAGCCCGGCATGGTGGGGCATGCCTGTAATCCCAGCTACACAGGAGGCTGAAGCAGGAGAATCGCTTGAACCCAGGGGGCGGAGGTTGCAGTGAGCCAAGATCGCGCCATTGCACTCCAGTCTGGGCAAGAAGAATGAAACTCTGGCTCAAAAAAAAAAAAAAAAAAAAATAGTATTCAGATCAAAGGGAGAAAGAGGCAGGCAAGGGGCATTTCAGACAGAAGAAAAGGCGGGTACAAGGGCATGAAGCCACAGAAAAAGAGGAAAAGTTCTTTGCATAAAAAAGAGATTAGATGAAGTAAACATGGAGATACGCTTCCTGGATTCTCCTTCGGAGAGGGAAAAATTTTGTTTTCCCAGATGCTGGAAGCATTTGCAGAGAAACATCTCCAGCGGTCAGCTCCTTAGGGGTGGCCTGGGCTGCAGAGAGCCATCTTACCCAAGGTCACACCATCCCAGAAGCAGCCCCCTCCCACCATTGCTCAGACATTTGGGTCCACTGAGGGACAATCTTAGCAGCAATTTTTCTCCAGAGCTCCCACTGGGGTAGGCAGAGGCCACCACTGGTACTGCATTACCATAGTTGAACTCTTCCCTCCATCCTTCCTCTCACAGGTGTTGATCTCACCTGAACACTAAACTCTGTACTTGAGTCTGCTTCTCAGAGAACCATGCTGCAAGCCTGGGTTATGACATGAATGGGTTTATGCAAAGGAATCAACTAGAATGGTAGTTGAGAACAGGGTGGTGAGGGTTCTGCAATGCTGGGCCAACAGGTATGAGCTTACGCTGCTGGCAGTGAGAGACTGGGGGCCTTGTAATCAGAGGGTGCTGAGTTTAAGGTCTTATATTGGAAAGACTTCTCTGGCTTCTGTGCAATGACTACACTAGAAGGAGGCAGAGGGACCTGCTGAAAGGTCGTTGGATTAGTCCAGGGAGAAGAAATGTGAGTTCCAAGATGGAGAAATAATAGGTCATGGAGAGGAGGGGTGATGTTGAGCAATTAAGGAGGAAAAAATCAAAAGTCCCTCATGACACATTGACTATGGGGACAGAGTAAGGATGAATGGATAATGACACAGAGGGAGTATGCTAACTCATTCTCAGGTGTGGCAGGAAGATCACTCCTAATTTAAAATTGCAACTTGGAAGAGGAGTTCTTTCTCCTAAGACCTTTTCCAAGGCACTCCAGGTAGCAGAGAATTCAAGTGGTAACTACAATTCTCCTATAGCTTGAAATACATAATAAACCAGCAATGTCTTACACAAAAAGTGTCATTAGCAAAGTTTGTGTTTGTTCATCAGTTAAGATCTTAGGGCTTTTTGCCTGATATCATTAATCATCACGCTTGCTAAAGAACATTCTTCTATCAAACAGATGGGGATTCAAATAAAAGGAGCAAACATATGAATATGCAAGAAGGAAGACCAAATTATTAAGGCAGAATGAAGAAGAACCTGGCAGGAATATTCTTCATTCCACAAGTATTTATTGAGGATCTTCTACATGCCAACCATTATACCAGGGACTGGGAATACAATGACAAGCAAAACCCTGCAGATTTCATGCCAGGAAGCAAGCACACATCTGAAGGAAGTTTACATAAATAAATTATGTGTTGCTGGTGCCAGCATGCCCCTCTTCCTCAGTTTAGTTCAAACGTACTCCTATAACTATTACTTTTGCACTGAAATTTCCTTTTATTTTTTTCTCATTCATTGTGGCATAATAGAAAGAGTAGACAGGCATACCAATTGCCTTACTCATCATGTGACCTTGAGTAAATTACACATCCTTCCAATGGGGCCAATTATACCAGTCTCCGAGGGTATGCTTGAAATATACTAAGATACTGTATACCACAGCCAGTTAGCTATACAACATATCATATAAGCCTTTCTGTGAATTCAACTATACCAAATGGGGATAGGAATGAGGGTAAGAGAGAAATAATAATTTAAATATATGACAAGGGCTGACTACATAATTTGTAGGGACCAGAGAAAAGTAAAATTGAGAGCCTCCCTGTTTAAAAATTAAGAATTTCAAGATGGTGATAGCAAAGCATTGGGCCAAGCACAGGATTCTTCTGAGTGTGAGGCCCTTTACAGTGTCACAGAATGCACACCCAAGAGGTCAACCCTGGACTTTCTTATTCCCATATCCCAGTGGTTCTTGGTTCTCATGCGTATCTAATATGGTGAATAAGTTCTATGATGAATATGATCTTAATTCTAAAATATATATTTTGTTTACTTGGTTTTTGTTCACTTTGGCCGCTAACCAGAAGCAACCTTATTTTCATGTGCATAAAACCATAGACGCAATCATTTGGTTTAAGGGATTTTCAAGGGTAGTTGTATTAGTTCATTTTTCACGCTGCTGATAAACACATACCTGAAACTGGGAACGAAAAGAAGTTTAAGTGGACTTGCAGTTCCATGTGGCTGGGGAGGCCTCAAAGTCATGGTGGGAGGCGAAAGGCACTTCTAACATGGCAGAGGCAAGAGACAAATGAGGAAGAAGCAAAAGCAGAAACCCTTGATAAACCCATCAGATCTTGTGAGACTTATTCACTACCATGAGAATAGCACAGGAAAGACCAACACAGGAAACACCGGCCCCCATGATTCAATTACCTCCCTGAGTGTCCCTCCCACAATATGTGGGAATCCTGGGAGATACAATTCAAGTTGAGATCTGGGTGGGACACAGCCAAACCATAACAGTCGTTTTTACTCTATTTTTCCATTACACACTGGTTTCCTAAAGCCTGCAGAAGGCGAAAGCTCACCACAGCTGTCATTTCTCCCGAGCCAAGCGAGGAGTCAACCTTATGCCCCAGTCTGGATCACATGCTTTACAGTGAGAACTTCATTCAAGCCACACAGCAAGCCTGCAGGATAAATAATACCATCCTCATTCTCTAGAGGAGGGGGAAACAGAGGCTCAGAGCAGGGAAGCAATTTGCTTAAAGTTACCCAGAAAATAAGTGGCAGATTTGGGATTCAAATATGGGTCTTTGGAGCCCACTGTCCACGTTCATTCACTGATGTTTTAATAAATGTTTGTTCCTTCCAACTCTCTTCTGCAAATCTTTCCCTAATCTTTTGAAATGAAGAATTGTTTGGCAAATTAGGAACCTGATTTTCTGCATCCTGGTAGCAGAGAATGGTTTGCCAATTCAGTTCAGGCACGTAATGCTGGAGGCAGAGCAACAGAAGAGCCTGAAAGTCTGACCTGTGCTTCTAGAGTTCTGGTTGCTACATGATGAAAACTCAGGGCTGACATCACTAGTCTCCAGCCTCCCAAACATGAGCCCATGTGGAGAGAATGTTATAAGGGGGGAAAAAATAAAGGTCATTTTAGAGTGAATGATAGATATAATTAATGTTACTGACAATGAAAAGCTTAGGTGCTGAGAGACAAATGAGTCAGCAGTGAGCTTGATGTTGAAACTGCATGCTGCCTTGTTGCTCAAATACTTACCTATTAGGAAAAAAGAGCAATTTCCTGATCAATGCACACAAAATTCTGGGTTGAAAACACTAAGTGAAAAGTGAGAAAAAAGGCACTTGTGTGTTTTATTTCCAGCATGTGCACAGCCACATTGATGCATAATTTTGGGTTTGTCATTCCCCTTTATGAGTTTTTATTGTCTCAATGTTTTATGATGAAGGCCTTTCATAATCTGACCTTATCTTCCCTTCATATAATCACCCTCCCTAGTCTCTTCTCTAAATATCCAAATATTACTTCGTCATTCCAGTGGCAGCTCTACCTAGACATGAAGCCTGCCCTAGTCTCCAAATCGGAAATGCAGGCCATGAATGGGCATGACCTGTTTGTTGAAAGATGAGAAATTCAATGTATTCCCTGATTTTAGCTGGGAATGGCCTCATTCACCTCTCCACCAGGCATGTCCTCTCCATATGGAATCAATCACCCCTTTCTCCAGGTGTCCTCAGCACTTACTTCATACATCTATTATTGAGCACAATAAGATGCATTGTACTACATATCTTTCCATTCCCCTAATAATATCTGATGTATCACTGAATGAATACATGGGGGCATCTTCCCCATTAAACCATGGGATTTGTGAGAGTAACATCTTTATATTGCTCATCTTTGCAGTTCCCTCTGTGCTTGGCATAATATTTTGAACAAAATATGTGCTCAATAAATATTAACTACATGCATTTACATCCATCAGGATTGCCTTTAATGATTACAGATTTGGCATTTGGTGCCTCTTCTAAACAGAGGCAATCTGATTATTTGATAACAAAAAGATCTTACCAGACTGCAGGAGGGGCATGAGGAAAAATATGTTCTGGACTGACACAGATGCTGCTGAATTAATAATTAAAAATTGCATGGGATGCATAAATGATAGAACATAAAATGAGAAAGGACAACACAATGGTCTGCTTCCTGTTGAAAAAGAATTATCTGGTCCACTAATGAAGTAGAGCCATTAGTCTTGGCCATAGGAAATTAATAGCTACCTTCCTGTAGTGACTTGCCATGTGCCAAGTGTTTCCTAAGCCCTTTCGAATATTATCACATTAAATCCTCCCAACAGCACTGTGAAGCAGGTAGTATTTGTATTATCCCCTTCCATATTCCATTTTGGAGATTAAGCTTGGGAGAAGTATGATAATTTGCCTAAAATTGCAGGGCCAGCAGATGAAAGAACTTGATTCAAATCCAGGCATGCTGCTTCCAAAGTCCATGTTCTAAACTAGTCTGCTCTGTAGGTAAAATAAGGATGTCAGGTGATGCTTTTCAGCTCAATTATAAATGGAATCATCTATTACATAGATGCCAGTCTCCTCATTCTACAAATGATAAAACTGAGACTCAGAACAATAAAGGAATGTAGGATCTTAGAATCTCATGGCTGAAATGAACATTAAAATTCATCTAGTTAGGCCGGGCGCGGTGGCTCAAGCCTGTAATCCCAGCACTTTGGGAGGCCGAGACGGGCGGATCACAAGGTCAGGAGATCGAGACCATCCTGGCGAACACGGTGAAACCCCGTCTCTACTAAAAATACATTAAAAAAAAAAAAAAACATTCATCTATTCAAATATTCCCACATCCACCTGCTGACAATGTCTAACAACTCTGAGATATAATTCACACATCATACAACTCACCCAATTTAAGTTACAATTTAGTAGTTTTTAATATATCCACAGTTATATGTTGATTACCACAATTTAATTTTAGAATATTTTATCACCCCCAAAAGAAATCTCATATCCATTAGCTGTGCTCCACATCCCAGCCCCAACCCCAGCCTTAAACAACCGTGAATCTGTCTCCATGGATTTGCCTATTCCAAATATTTCATAGAAATTGAACTATACAATATGTGGTCTCCTATGCTTGGTTTCTTTCATTTAGCATAACATATGTTTTTGAATATCCTGAAGTCACCTCAATACACAGCAGCAAATTTGTGGTAGCAACAATGAGTGTCTGGTGGGTGGGGCACATATCCCCCAAATAATCTTCATTAGCTCCACCCCAGAAGCTACCCCAAAATAAACATAAAATCTAAATTGAGAGAGTATGTTTGATATTTGTTATGGTTTGAATTGTTTCCCCCTAATATTCATATGTTGAAGTTCTAACCCCAATATCTCAGAATATGAGCTCATTTGGAAACACAGGCTTTACAGAGGTAATGAAGTTAAAATGAAGCCATTAGAGTGGGCTCATATGATGGGCTTCCCCAGAAACATGGGGAGAATGCCATGTGAAGACTGGGTTTATGCCACCACAAGCCAAGGAACTATCAGATGTTAGGAAAGAGGCTGAGAACAGATCCTTCTCTCAGATGAAATCAATCCTGCCAACAGCTTGATTTTGGACTTCTGGCCTCCAGAACTGTGAGAGAACCCATTTCTATTGTTCAGGCAACTCAGTTTGTGGTTTTTTGTTGTAGCAGCCCTAGCAAACGAATACAACATTTAAACACAGCTTCTGCACAAATTTCCTAGTCATCTTCTCCCTGATAAGTACATTGCTACCCTGAGGTTCCTCCTCAGGCAAAATCTGAAAGTCAACATTTCTTTAAAATCAAATCCATGAAATTTCCACCTAAGCCTAGCCTTCTTTCAGAGCTCCCTATTTCAGGCAATGGCAACACTATCCAAACAAATATGCAAGCCAGAATTCTAGCATCATCATTGACTTCTCTTTTATGCCTACTTTCTCACAACACACACACACACACACACACACACACACACACACACACACACACACACGTTTTAGGTCAAGAGTATTTCAAAAGAGAATTCTATGAAGCCAATGAAGACAAATCAACCAAATACCTTTTAGAATATTCCAGATCATTAAATCCTAAACCTTGACATTCCTTCATGAAGCCAGCAAAATATTAGAATCTGAAAAAACAAAGAAACAGAAAAAAATAGAAACTTAATAAAGGATCTCTATACAAACTGAAGCTAAGACACTAAGCTGCATAATCCATGGGTGTTAAAATAATAATATAGCATGATCAAATACAAATTGGCTCAGGAATGCAAGCCTACTTCCTTTTACTCTACTGGCCCACAATGTTATCACATGAGAAAATTAGAAATGGCCAACATGATTTGCCTGTTAAAACACCACATTGCACTTTACTCTATAACCTAATCTACTCTCGATATTTCTAAATATTTTTTCATTGTTTTCCAGGAATCTTTAAAAGCCCTTTGGCACCAGACACCATGTTTTCCCCCTTTTAAAATATACTAATGGCTTTGCCAAACCTTAATCTATTGAAATGTCTGTCTGCACAGAGTCTCTTGCCAATATAGATGCAGAAAACATACTCACTGCCAACATCTAATGGAGGCAACCCATTATGTAATAATCAAAAACAACCTTTCCCACCTAAGAATTTGAATTTGAAAGCCAAAAATCCATTTCCTGGAAAAAAAAAAATTGAAAAATTATGTTAGGCCGGAAATTCAACCCAACTCAATGTACTACTATGATTATCTATTGCTATGTAACAAAACTACCCAAAACAAAACAATTAATTTTTGTCCTAGGGGTTGACTGGGCTCTACTGGTAGGTTCTTCTGTTGGGTCTGTCATGTGGTTGTAGTTGGTTGGCCATTGAGCTGACTTAAAGGTTTTCCTGAGCTATGGCCCCAAGATGGCTCATGCACATGGCTGGCAGTTGATATGGGCTGTTGGCTGGGAACACAACAGGGGTCATTGACCAGGGTGCCTGTTGCAACTTAGGGCATTCTAGGCTGTCAGATAGGTCAGCTCAGGACCGCAACAGCCAACAGCTGGCTGAGATGGCCCTATTTTTGTCTCCATTACATCCCCTATACACAAAGATACATCATTAGAAGCCCTTTAAACTCATGGAAGGATCCTATGACATTTAGAAGTCTTGTTCTTTGTCCTGTGTGAAGACCTCTAGAACCACTTTCTGACTTCCTTGGAGGCTAGTTAAGTACTTGACTTTCAGTTGGTCAAACCTGAGTTCCTAACTGAGTAGTTTTTGTCAACTTTCTAAAACTCTTCTGTAAAATGGAGACACCACCTCACAAAGTAGTGGTGAGGTTAAAGAAGGATAAAATGTGTGAGGTACTTTGTATACTACCTGGTATATGATGATATGTTAATGAGTGGTATTATTAATATTACGATTAATATCATCATTATTTGCAGGGAAAAGAAAGGCTACATTTGGAAGAAGGGAGATTATTTTTATATTTTGAGAATGGATAGACTAATATACCATATTATGTCCCTCTTTCATGTTGCCATGAGTTCCATTTTCATATAAAAGGGCAAAAGACAATATTCAGCTTACATGGTCTCATTTTTTCTTGTCTGAACATATTTCTTATTCTATACATAGTAAAAAAATTATAAAACAGGGAAGATGTGTGTGTGTGTGTGTGTGTGTGTGTGTATGTGTGTCTACACTCTGGGGATACTTGGATGAAATAAGACCCTTGTCTGTCTTTGAAATTTCACTCATCCTTGAGGCCTTCTTTGCCTGTTAATTTCCTGGTGCAAACTTCCCCTCCCAAACCTCCCTACAGGTATCTCTTTCCTTGATGTCCCACAGTATGGCTACATCTCTGTCAAAGCTCTCACTACAGCTTGAGTTGTGTTAGGAGAACTGGGCATGTGTTCTCGTCCCCAGTGGGCCATATGCTACTTGGAAGCAAAGACTGACCACCCCCCACCATGCCTCTCTTGACCCTGATTCACTCATTAGCTCTAGTACGTGCCAAATACTTGTCTGTTGAATTGAGTGTGGTCCAACTCCCTCATTTTATAGTTGAAGGAACTCAAACCCAGACAGGTCTGTGACTTGCCTAGGGTCACAGAGTCAAGCCAGAACTAGAATCTCAGCTCCTTCCTCCCTAGTAAGTGCCTATGTGCTCTACCAGCCAATGCTGTGGCCTGCTGGGACATGTGGGGCAGGTCGACAGTGGGACTCAAGGAACCAGGTATGATTGTCTGCCCAAGGGATTGCAGACAGGTTCTCTGAAGACACTTTGTAATTGCCTTCCTATCATAAGCCCTAACCACTGGTGTGGTCCCATGGGGAACAGCATGGCCTACATTGCGGAGAGAGGTTTACAGCTGGTAACAGCAATGACAACAGACATTGGAGATGGCACAGCAGAAAGGCACTGGGCCCTGAGTTAAGCAGGTCTGGATTTGAATGCTATTTCTTCTGCTTCTAGCTGGTTGATCTTGTGGACATTACTTCTCTTTTCTGAGTCTCAGTTTTCTCTTCTGTTAAGTGGGAGTTAAAACATCTACTTGGAAGGCACAAAATAAGTGACCAGCACAGAAGACTGTTATGTATTAATATTTTTGACAATGACACAGTGTTCTGATTGTCCATAAATTCAAGTTTGCTGTTACACCAAATATCTATTCCCAATTTCATTTCCTATTCTCTGCCCCTGTATATAAGGCTTAGAGGCCTTAGCTCTTTGCTTCCTGCTTGCATAAGGCCTTTTACTGGAGTTCTTAAGGAACCAACTTTGAAGAGGCTCTAAGTGTCTGGGGGTGGAGACCCCTTCCACCCTAGGAGTTCGTGGCTACTTGGGGCTTTCACATGCTCTCTCTGCCTCTTCCCTAGACTCTCTGTCTGCTACATGTTTGCTTGAAGGAGATATTCAAATAAGGCATTTATCAAGATATAGTATATTTTAAAAGGTGCCAATATATACTTGTGCTGGGAACCCAGAGAAAAGCACCATTAGTAGGATTTAGAAGTGTGTACTACCTTCTGGAAAATATGATACTTAAGCTGTGCTTGAAGGAGGGATACAACTAGGATCAAGAGTTTGGTCAACTCACATGTGGTAGCTCTCGATAAAATGAGCAGGATACAGTGTAGGTGCTACAGAGAGACAGTATGGTATGCTATGAAGGTTGGGCATGAGGGTAGATGGATGCTGGAAAATTGCAGTTTTCCCCCTGCCCTCTACCCACTTTCTCTGCTATGCAACTTTGCAGTGCCCTCTTACTGTGAGCTAATAGCCTGGGCATGCTCCTCAGGTGATGACAGAGGCACAGAAGAGCAAACCCCAAAGTTCAAGGCCTTTTGAAGATATAATTTGTGTCAGGTCTGCTAACAACGCGTTGTCCAAAGCAAGTGGCATGGTTTAGTCCACTCTCAAAGAGCCAGGAAGAAAAGTGACATGAATGAAATAGGCTCAATATACCAGCAGGTGTGTGCACAATGGTACAGAGAGGAAGACCAAAGTTCAGCTAGCCCCTGTAGCCTGCTAGCTCCTGTCTTCCTGCCCGGCCAACTTTCACTCATCTGCACAACAGAAACTGAGGGAAGGGCATGGTGGAGGATGTTTTTGACCTCTTGGAAGTTCCAGTTCTGCCCTCTCACTCATTGTGACTTGAATAGGTCACTGCCTCCTGCTTGTCCTCCTTCATTTTCCTTTAGTGTAAATCCTAGCTCTAAACTCGTCCCATTTTTGTAAGAGCTCAGTGGATACAGGACACTCAACAAATTGTCAGTGGCTCCTCATGACCTACCAATAAATTCCAAACTCTTTAGCCAGACAATCTAAGAACTTTCTAACCCATAAGCTATTTATATTCTGTTTTGTACTGGGGCTATTTCTGCAGAAATCTTATCTTTACTACTCAATTGTTAGCTTCTTCAGGGGAGGGATTGGAAGTTATCTAGCATTTATCAGAGAGCTCATCTTATAGCAAGCACTTAATATATTTTTTGACTCCATGTTAAGATAAAGCACTGAACAGCTCCAAGACATGGTGAATGTAATCATGTCTGTAGTGGAAAGAGTACTGGACCTGGTGTTAGAAGACCTTGCTCTCAGTACTGATTGCTTCTTGCCACTTGGTGATGTTGGAACAATCATTTATTCTCCCTGAGTATCATTAATCTTAGCTGATAGATGGAAGTGATAATAACTTCCTTGGTTATTATAAAGAATGAAATGGCCAATAAAGAAGAAAAAGTTGCAATATAACCTAGAAAGAAATGTCACTAGAATTATTATTCAAACCAGAGCCTTTGAAGGACCCAAGTTTGTCACTACCAGACCTATGACAGTGCAGAATTTAATAGGGCTTTCTTTTCACTAAAGTCAGTTAAATAAATGATCTTTTGCAAAGTTGAAGTCATCATTTTATTTCAACAAGTTATAGGTATTAAAACTAGAAGTAACATCATTGAGTGAAAGATTTTAGATGAGATAAAGAATGGGATTTGTTAGAAGTAAAAAGTAAAGGGAAAGAAGACATGATTATACCCACTTTACAGTCCATGGAGATCAAATGATTTACACAAGCTAGCAAGCTATAAAGCAAATACTATATTAAACATCTCAGGAAGGGAGAAAAAAGTGTCTATATTCCACACACACAGAGCCATGTTTAGTTACTCACAGAGCATAGGAACAATTTCTTAGACTGTTTCAGGATGTCAAGATATGGATCTCCCAAGGAATAGTGTTGAAGCGAAGGGAGCTTTCACTAATGGCAAAGCCAGCCAAGAATTTCCCATGTGAAAATTTATCAGTAACCAACACAATTTGGCACCAATGCAAAAATAAAGACTTTTGTCTTATCCTATCACAAAATCAAGCTCACCAAGCTTGTGACAGTCTTGGTATATTCTAAACCTGTCCCTCCACTGGATACCCAAAGCTCAGGTGGTTTAACAATGGAGAGACCTTCTATCTCACCAAGTGAGCCTTTTATTGCTTTGAGAAGAGATTGCAAGTGCTGAGAGAGAAGGAGGAGAGTCAAGGGTGCCATAAGAAGTTCTACTTTCTACCCTATGGCTTTTTTCCATTCAGGTTTTGCAGGTATCTTGCTGAAAGCAGTTCCATTTCCTCTTGCACCTTCCTCCTAACTGCCCCTGAGATTGCTGCTGGCAAAAGAGGGAGTGGCTCTAAATAGCCCAGACAATGTTTTTAATGGCCATTCAATTTAAAACTCCAACTATAACTATAACCCCAGCCATAGTGGCCTTGTACCTCTTGGTTATGATCAGCCTTGCCAGTAAGCAAAGGAAATGGCTGCCTTCATAGCAACCAGTGTAAGGCTTGAGCAGGCCTTTCAGTGAGTAAACATTGCCTCTTTACCTACGCTTGCCTGAAATTCATTCAATACTTAGATGATCTTAAAGATCATCTGACCACTCATCCAAATTTCCAAATAGGGAGGCAGAGTCCCAAAGAGATGAGGGAACTTGCCCAAGATTATCCAGCAAATTAGCAGCAGAGTAAACACAGAACCAAGTTCTCACCACCCTAGTCCAGCCCACTTTCCAGGAGTCCACACTCGACTCCTTAGTTACTTAGTAGCATCCCAGCATGGATTGGTGGAGCTCATAAGCCACCTCCCTGGGCTGGACACTAGATGAAAAGGTGAGTCAGAAGTGATCTCCACCCACTGTGTTCTCTCGGTCTAGACAGAGACACTTAACACAGAGACCAACATAACCCAATGGAGTAAGTGTTTCAGTGGAGGCTTGCACAAGTGCTAGGAGAGAACAGAACAGAGAAAACTCGCTATAGAGAGACAGGGTTGAAGAGGCCTCTGTGAAAAGATGGCAGTTGATCTGACTTTCAAAGGACAAATGTGATGTAGCAAGAAAATAAAGGAATATATATAATAATAATAGAGGTGTGTTCATAGAACCCTGAGAAGATTCTACATAGGCCATCTCTTGAGGACAGAAAGGTGAGAAATGCTAGAAAATGGGCCAGAACCAGATCTTGGATTACCTTCTACATCATGATAAAGGACATGGGTTTTACCTAGTAGGCAAGGGGAAGTGCACTAGTCTGCTAAGGTTTCCATTAACAAAATACCACAGACTGAGTAGCTTAAAGGCCAGAAATGTATTGTCTCACAGTTCTAGGGGCTGAAAGTCTGAGAACAGAGTTGGTTTCTGTTCAGGTGTCAGCAGAGTTGGTTTCTTCTAAGGCTTGTGAAGAAGAATCTTTGCCATGCTTTTCTCCAAGGTTCTGGTGGTTTGCTGGCAATTACCCCAATCTCCACACTCACCTTATATACTCTCCCTGTGCGCATATCTGTGTTAAGATTTCCCTTTTGCATAAGAACATCAGTCATATTGACTTAGTGCCCATCCTGATGACCAAATTCTAATTTGATTATCTCTGTAAAGACACTGTCTCCAAATGAGATCATATTCTGAGGTACTGAGGGGTAGTACTCCAACATATCTGTTTGGAGGGACATAACTCATTCCATAACAAAAAGCGTCTGAAGAGTTACAAGCAAGAGAGACAATCTGTTAGGTATGCATGCAAGGTTGACCATAATGTACACCATAAGGCAGATAGATTGGAAAGAAGTATGTCTGGAGGCAGGAAGACCAGATGTAGTGACCAGGCAAGAGGGCATAAGAGCTAAATTATCTGCAGCAGTAGCAAAATATAGTGGAGGACATCAGGTCAACAGGTAGCTATGCAAAATTTGGAGACCAATTTAATGCTGGAGATGATGGAGAGTGAGACATTTAATGGTCTCTGAAGCTTTTAGCTTGAGTAAATTGGAAGAATGGTGACACCGTCTACTGAAAAAATAAACAGAAAGAAAAGAGCAGATTTTAGATAAGGGAGATTAATTTTAGTCTCAGGCTTCTTGAGTCTAAATTGTCTACATGCATCCAAGTGAAAATATTGAGTAGGCAGCTGGAAGTATGAGAAAGAACGGGGTTTTCTTGCCACAGTTATTTCAGAGGACCTACTAAGTAAGTGGCAGTTGGCTGAGATTTTGAAATATAAATATAAATGACAGCAGACATTCTTGGCTGCATAACTAACCCCTCAACTCTGTTTTCTTTTTTATTCATGGCAAATCCCTGATTTTGTTCAAATGCTTATTTTCCCATGTGCTCAAGGAAGATAGCTCTAGCCTAGACCTGGGAAGAGAAAAGGAAGGAAGGAAGGAAGGAAGGAAGGAAGGAAGGAAGGAAGGAAGGAAGGAAGGAAGGAAGGAAGGAAGGAGGGAGGGAGGGAGGGAGGGAGGGAGGGAGGGAGGGAGGGAGGGAGGGAGGGAGGGAGGGAGGGAAGGGAGGGAGGGAGGGAGGGAGGGAAGGAGGGAGGGAGGGAGGGATGGCGGGAGGGAGGGACGGCAGGAGGGAGGGAGGGAGGGAGGGGAGAAGAGAGGAGAAGGAGAGGAAACTAGGAAAAAGATTCTTGTTTAATGAACCAAGAGAGTCATTAACTTATAAAGCTGATAAAATCTCAAGTGAACATCTGATTTCGCCCTCTGATTTCAGAGAGGTCAGGTATTAATAGGCCTATTTTAAAGCCTCACATCTGATATTTCTACTCAAGAAAATATTTGCATTCTATCTTTTTTTTTAGTAATTATTTTAACCTACTCTTCCTGCTCTTTCTTTTTCCTGTTCTTTCTTTCCAATTTTTAAACATCCAAGTTACCTTTTTTTTTTTTTTCTTTTCCCACTCACATTTCCTTATGTCACTTTCTTGTCCTGGAACATGGCTCTCGCTATGGTATACAGTATTAAATCTGTCTTAACAAGAAGAGAATACAAGGAGAAGAGTTTAAAACCCACAAAGTGTGATTTATGCATAGGATTGATATACTGACTACAAAGAGATGGTTGAAAAAATTGGGTCAAGTTGGAGTCATTTTTACTAATGAGGCAACATCCATGGCCACAAAGTCAGCTTAGGAAATACAGGAATCTCATGCTATTCCTCTGCCCCTTGCCCAGTGCAAACCGAACTAACCCATCATGGTACTCATTTTCATTTGACACTAGAATCAGCCTTAAGTCCCTTCTCTTTGCATCCCTTTAAGTAGTCACTGACAGTAACCAGTATGTCATGCATGATGAAACATTTTGCCATTCTGGGCCCAAAGTCTGCAGTAGGCTGAAGCTAGAGGAGTTAGCAATTGGGTTGAGATGTCAAGTGAGTTGTCTATGTAACATAATTATGCATTCATTTACCCATTCCACAGGTTTTTATTAAATATCATCTCTATATGTTGAACACTGTTATAAATAAGACACAGTGGTTCTAGGAATATATGGGCTAGTTATTGAGGTAGGTAAGTTAGCAAATCTTCACACTCCTGGATTATGGATGCTTAGCTAGTGTTAACCTATATAGGTTCTGGAAGCATAGAGTAGGTGCCCCAAACCCAGCCCTGGTGACATTAGATGTGAATGGTAACCTTTGGGACGGGGCAACACTGCATCCCCAGCTTGTAGTATAGACAGAGTACTTTACCTACTTCTATCTTCTGTTGTTCCTAGGCTGCTATCACATTAGCATTTCTTTCTGCTCATTCTGTGCACGTTTCACTGTGTGGAGCTCCATTAGTTTCTGTGGCAGCTGTTCACTCAATAATTCATTTATTCAGCTGATCATTCTCCAATACTGATTGAGCTTTTGTTAGGTGTCAGATACTGTGCTGGACACTGGGGGTCCGTTGTTGAACATAACAAGGTCTCTATGCTTATGGTGCTTATATTTTACTAAGGAAAGACACATAATAAACAAATAAATCAATAAGAAAATTTTTAGGTTGTGATGAGTTCTGGGGCACAAGTAAAACAGAGTGATGTAACCAGGCCCTTTTTCAGTTCAGAAGTCAGTGAAGTCCCCTCAGGAGATACCATTTTAGGAAATACCTGAATGATGAGAAAGAGCCAGACATGCAATGGTCCTGAGAAATTTGTTGCAGCAATGGAAACAACAAACACAAGGGCCCTGCATCCTTCCCATGCAGCTTCTACATCCAACCTTATTGCCTCTTTGATTACCTGGCCCAGTGACTGACCTCAAGATACCCAGTGATTTTAAGAACAATGCTGTGGTCACCCAGCTTCTCTGTAATAAATTCATCACATCACCACTGTAATCATAGCACTACGACGGATAGAGAAGTACTGGCCATGGCTGTTTTAGCCAAATGACCCTTACCTTCCTAAGATTACCCTTCCTTTACTCTTGATCTTAGCCTTAGTTGCTCCCCTAGCTATTCAACAGGTGAGGAATTTTATCTTGCCCCGGAGCTTTGGGTTAGAAAGAAGGTAGCATCCTGGAAGTTTTCCTCTGGGAAGACCATTTCACCAAAAAAGCAAGCCCTCGACTTCCTCAATGCTCTATTTCCAAACTCCTCCTGGGTACTAAATGTTAGTTGAGGGTCAGAGTCATGATTTAATGAAGAATCGCTGATCATCTCAGGCACTGCCGTGGAAACAAGCACAGGAGAAGAGAAGCTGCCAGCATTGTAAATCCATCATCTCCTTTTAGACCACTATGTAAGGCTTCCACTCTCTCTGCAGCTGGTGATATCCTGGCTCAGCCATGGACAGTGGAGCATGTTTCAAGCCTGAGTTTTTCAATGTGTGTTATCTGATTGTGTTCCATAAGACATCAATAGGTTCTGTGTCAAAAAAAAAAAAAAAAAAAAAAAAGATAATAGGAATGAGGGGTTTCTGTTGTTCTATATGCTATTTACCTACTTATTTTCTCACAGATGTGCCAGAGCTCCTGATAATACACTATTGTGTAAGCACATGGAAAATTCTGTGAATAGTATTTGGCACATAGGGAGTGATCATTTAATGGTTTCATGAAGCTACTAAACTCTAGGTTTCATTATTTTATCAGTCAGGATAGGAGTGCTTATGCTTCTATAAAAAACAATCTCAAAATCTCAGTGGTTTAGAAAAACAGTTACTTCTTCATCCTACATATTCATTACATGTTGGCTGTGGGGTAGGGGTTGGAGTCATCTTTATTCTGGAAATAGCATCACTTACAGATGCAAGAAGAAAAGCAGACAGAAAATGTGAACACTAGCACGTCTGCATGTTACTTCTACTCACATTTCATTGGCCCAGGGAGTCACCTGTCTATAGCTAACTTCAATAACAGCAAAAATACATTTTTTCAATATACCCAGAAAGGGAGTAAGATTGTATATTTGTAGGTGGTAGTAAGGTTTATATCAGCAATCATCTATATATTTACTTTTTATCATTATCATTATTTTCATTGTTATTTCTATCAATATGTCTCTCCAAGAATAAAAAATTATGTATTTTCAAGATTATTCAAAGAATCAATCTCTTTCAGAACACTGATTGGTAAGGAACACAGCTTGCATTATGCTCTTCTCTGTAATCACTCAGAATAACTCCCACTTTGCTCTACCCCTCCCACACTTTACTTACATTTGTCTCATCTACTTGGTCTTTGAATGTTTCACTCTATCCCTTGACTTTAGATCATCTGATTTAGAAGCCATCTAGTCTCTCCTCTTGGGTCTTTGCACACCAACTCAGTTTTTGACCTTGCCTTTGTTCTACTTCAGCACCCATCCTGCTCTCTGTTCCCACTACTACCTCTTCTCAGCACCCCGATCCCCATATACACATCTCCAACTTGTTAAGCTCTGTCTCCTACTTCAATCAAAGGAAAAAGAGAAAAATTCGGACAGTCAGCTAGTAGCAAAGTATTTTATTGCAATGTATACTGATTGAGGATCACACAAACAGAATTCAATGTATCTTCAAAAACATGTCAGCTGCCAGCAATTTCCTGGAATAATAATTGCATCTCTCTGGGGCAGGGGAATTGAGAGTTTATGTTCCTCATTTCTCCCTTTGCAATTGGCTGTTCTAGCTGGAGAATTTGGATGAAATGACTGTAGCAGCACGATGCTGGCCCACTTAAAACTTCTATTATGAAACCCAGTTGCATAAGCTATAAGAGCAAATAAGTTATATTCTCAGGAACAAATTCTAGTGAATCAGCTCATCTGAGCTTCACATCTTCATCTGTCTCTGAAGTGGCTTATTTAAATTTTAATAGAAAACGTTCTACACGGGGCTCAAATGGAGGGAATGAAAATAACAGTTTATCTCCAAGACAAAATTGTGTCAGGAGCAAAAACAAAAAAAAGAGAAAAATAGGATGCTGATTTCCTGAAAACAAAACCCCTATGTCCCACTTCGTAGAAACTGGACAAAGCAAGATAAAGTCTATTGTACTGAACAAAAGCAGCAATGGCACGTTTGGAGACTCACTGTCCCTTTTTGTTTGGCTGTTTAAAAATCATTCAAAAAGGAAAAGTTTCCTTCGGGAAGAGTGAAAAAAGCTTGCAAAACAAAGTTTGCCACCATCATGGGACAGTTGCAGAAGGAAATGGAAGCGGTGATAGCATGGGGTGGTTGGAAGGTTTTTAATGGACTTGGAAATAAAGATCTGGGTTCAAACACTGACTTTGCCATGTGCTAGCTATGTGGCCTTGGAAAAGTCAATTGATAGTTGCAGGGGTAATGAAGATCATCATAATGGCTCTTATATGGTGGTGTCTTGAGGAGGAAACCAAGTGAGAAATTACTTGCCTAGCTGGTGCTCCTCTAGGAGACCATTTCTCAGTGACCTTCACACACTCCAGACCAGGAGTTGGCCACCTAGGACCCACAGGCCAAGTCTAGGCTGATTTCTGTGCGTAAGGAAGGTTTCACTGGAATACAGCCATGCCCATTTGTTTACTATCCTCTATGGCTGCTTTTGCGCTACACGGCAGTGTTGAGTAGTTACAAGAGACCATATGGTCTACAAAGCCTAGAATATTTATTCCTTGCCTTTTGCTGGAAATTTTAGCAACAGTCACTCCAGAGAGTTGTGAAATTTGGGAGTCAGCTCAAGCAAACTGTCTTCGTTGCTCCCTAGTCACTCCTCAGTGCAATCATTCCTCAGTTTCTGTGTCCTGTGAATCCTAACTCCAAAACATCTCATGAATCGTTGTGA
Organism: Macaca mulatta; assembly: GCF_049350105.2. Classification (NCBI taxonomy): domain Eukaryota; kingdom Metazoa; phylum Chordata; class Mammalia; order Primates; family Cercopithecidae; genus Macaca; species Macaca mulatta. Next base: position 13,966,195 of record NC_133410.1, read on the forward strand.
TTCTCTTCACCCCCACAGCCACCCTCAGGTCTAAGCCACAGTCATTACTACACTGGCCTCCTACAAGGGCTCCTAGCAGCCACTCTGGCTCTCCTTTCCTGCCCATCTCTCTCTCTCTCTCTTTCTCTCTCTGTCTCTCTCACACACATACACACACACAAACACACTCACAATTTGTTCCTCAAACAACAGCCTGAGTGTGTTTTTTAAAAAATGCAAATCATGCAAATCCCCTCCTTAGAATCACTCAGAGAATTCCCATTGCTCTTAGGATAAGAAGCAAAATTATAGCAGATCCTGCAGAATGAGATTTCCACCTCCTGACCACCTTTGACTTAAGAAAAACCCCACAAAATTGGCTTTGGACTTCACCAGCCTTCTTTCTGCTGGTATATTGAAGGAGGCCTGCTCTTCTTGCCCAAGACCTTCACATAGCATGATTCCTGCTCCAAAAACAGGCTTGTCCTCACAGTCTCCATCCTTTCTTCCTGTGTCACTCCCGTTCATCCTGCAGGCCACAGAATGACTGTCACATACTCAGGTACAACTGTCTGTCCTGACTCTTCAGTACCTGTGACCCCGCTCCAGGCCAGAACCCCCTGGTTTACACCTCAGGTGCACTCCTAATTGGAAATAGGTGCTTAATTTCATGCTTAATTTTGCTTATTTGAATCCTCCTCCCTGAATGTAAGCTCTAGAGAGCAGGGTAAAATCACACCCATGGCCACCTCTGTATCTCCAGAGCATGGCACACCCCTTTGCATACAGCAGTAAAATGCAGCAGTTAAGGGTTGAAATACCACTAGGCTGCCTGAATTAAAATCCCTCTACTACTTAACAGCTGTGTGACGAAACCATTTAACCTCTTTGCATTTCAGCCTACACGTATGTAAAAAGATAATAAATATGTATGGTATAATAGTATATGGCAGGGTGTTGTGAGGAGATTATATGAAAAACAGAACAGTACAAGCATATGTTAAATGCTACATGAGTGTTTGCTATTCTGATTAGGGCAGGTTGCCAGTGAAAATGGTATGGAGGAATGATTCACTTTTCCCCTTTCTTCTCCAAGGAAGTATGTTTTTGGAGTGTGCAATTTAATCTGAAGTTCATGTTTGTGCTCCAATAACACTAGATTTAACTTTTTTCCCAAACCACCTACATTGCACGCCCTCTTTGCCTTTGCACATGTTGTTCTCTCCTCATTCCCGTTTCTCCAGTGAATTCTAGTAATCTATTACGACTCTGCAAATGCCACCTTCACCCTGAAGCCAACCATTCCTCCTGCTTCCTTCTACTTCCTCCTGCTTCCTCCCAAGGAGAGCCAAGAGAAGCTAACCTCCCTATCTACTGATTATAATTAACAGAGAGAGAGAGAGAGAGACAAGAGAGAAACTGCTCTATTTTGTAGCTGATGTGTATCATTATTCCAAAAAGTTTTAGGTCAGTTGCGTTTACACAAGGTGATCAAAATAGATACCACCTCAACATTCCCCAAACATGGTGTTTGCACTGCTGGTATAACACTCATGCTATTTTACTTCAATGTTGTTAATAATCTACTCATATCTTCTCCAGAAAATTTTTATCTATGAGAGGCCAGGGACCACATCTTACTCTCCTTGGACTGGCCTGAGTGTTTTGTCCTCTTCTTGGCATGTAGTAGGTGCTCAGAAAATGCTTAATTTATGACTGGTGGTTGAATTAGTTTTTGGGTTATCAGCACCTACTGCAACTCAGTAGGGTTTTGAGGAAATGTTTGTTGAATTGTGCCAAAAATGCATCCCCTGCTGTGGGATGTCACAAGAAGTGACTTCTTGCTTTCTGAAAATAAGCTTCAAGAACAAGCAGCAATGCAACGCACTTTGAGAGAGATGGGGATTTGCCATTTTTTCACCCAGAGGGAAAGGCAAGGAGACTGTTTCTGAATGAGTCAGGGAGACCTGCTGTGAAAATGTGCAGACCATGCCAGCTAGAGAGGGCAGTGAGATTTTCCTGCTCCCACTTCCCTGCCCAAGGTCAAATTGAAACTCTGGTTTCTAGGCATCTTAGGACTTGCCTTCAGTGAGAGATTGCTATACATTGCAAGGCTCTCCATTGGACTATTTTTTTTTCTTTCTAGACAATATGGTCCTCCTGACATCCTACACACATATGTTGGGAGGCACCATGTATAGGGAATGCAGCTAAGTGCCGAAGATGCAGCAATGATGGATAGTCCCATCTGCCAAGGAGTTCGCAGCCTAGAGGAGGGGAAGAAGAGAGAGCTGGAAAAGCATGGAAGCCACAGACTCACAAAAAAGAATAGAAGTTATTGTGCACGGAAAGTGATTTGCTCAGATTGTTGCATGAAAAGTTTCAAAAATGTTTGTTGAAATAGATATTCTTTAATTTTTATAGGAAATCACATTATATGTATATGTGTGTATGTATCACAATTTTGAAAGAAGTAACTCAGGTGAGTTGGATTTGGGGATCTCTCATGAAAAGGAGAACATTCTGTATTGTTTTGATTTTTTAAAATAGCAATCCTGCCCTTTTAAAAATTTTTTAGTAGACAGGTAAAATCATATTTATTTATTATGTACAACATGATGTTTTGAAATATATATACATTGTAGAATGGCTAAATCTAGCTAATTAACTTATGCATTACCTCACACAGTTGTCCTTTGTGGCAATAACACTTAAAATCTACTCAGCATTTTTCAAGAATACAACATATTGTTATTTACTACAGTCACTGTGTTGGTGATTAATATGGTTTGGTTGTGTTCCCATCCAAATCTCATCTTGATTTGTAATCTCCATAATGCCACCATGTTATGGGAGGGACCCAGTGGGAGGTAACTGAATCATGGAGGTGGTTTCCTTCATGCTGTTCTCATGATAGTGAGTGAGATCTGATGGTTTTACAAGTGTCTGGCATTTCCCCTGCTGGCACTTCTCCTTTCTGCTGCCATGTGAAGAAGGACATGTTTGCTTCCCCTTCTGCCTCAACTGTAAGTTTCCTGAGGCCTCCCTAGCCCTGTGGAACTGTGAGTCAATTAAACCTCTTTTCTTTATAAATTACCCAGTATCAAGTATTTCTTCATAGCAGCATGAGAATGGACTAATACTGTGAAGAAATTGTTCTGCATCTTGACTGCATTAATATCAATATTCTGTTAGGACAGAAGCCAAAGGAGGCCAGATACCCTCTCCACCCTGTAGTCACAAGGTTTCCAGCATATGACCTACACTACACTATGTGGATGACTTCAGAGTCACAATAGTGATGGAGATCATTTGTCAAAGAAGTTGATTCAAGGATCCACTGGTGTGTGATAAGTTTCCAGTTCAGAGATGCCAATCAGCTTCTTCATCGATTGGGGCTTGGTTGATGGTGGCTGGGCCTTGCCTCCGGTGGTTTCTGCTCACCTTCTAAGGCTGTTTCTCCAGTCTTCTTACCAATTCTATGAGCATTTCCACCTTGCCTTCCTTCCATTTAATTCCTTTGCTGCTTAAATAAGCTAGAGTTTGTTTTTGTCATTTGCAAACCACAAACAACGAAAGGGATAAGTATCTACTATGAGCAACTAACTATATTTCCATTATCTCTTCAATTGTCCACACAATCCCATTAAATGGGCAGCATTCCAAAACAGAATTTTGTTTTCCAAGATTCTAAATCCTGAAAGGATATAAACATTAAAGTTGTTCTAACTAAGAGGGCTTTTAAATGATAATTCATTTACTAAATCAGCTTCTAATAATGTATGAATTTGCTGTGACTCATGGGACATGAAAATGATATGATCTGATGAACAGAAAATACCTGCTGTGGGATGTCTGTGACATTCTCTTCCCAAGTCATGATGGTTCTAAGTCATTTATAAGATTTGGAAAAGATAAAATGCTATTTCGAAGCATTAAATTATAATTGGGCAAATATACATGCAATTTCTAAATCTACATAACAGTGGAAATTTTAAAAAGCCAAGAAAATATTCCCCAAAAATGTATACAGAAAATATTGAGGCTAGTTCAAATCAGTCTCACCTTCTCTTACTTAGTACTTTACTTTTTCAGTGTTGACAAACCTAAACTCCAAAAATAGTCCTACAATGAAATCCACCAAATCACCTCCTCTGTGTTTTCATTTTATAGCTGAGGAAAGTAAGACTCAGATGGGTTATAAAATTTAGGTCTAAGATACCACACTAGTAAATTTGAACCACAGCACTCACATTTATATTTTTTCTCTCTTGGTCTCTCTAAAGGTAATTTTTCCAGATCTAACTTCCAGTTCACTCCTTTCTTCAGGTGTGTCTGCAAAGCAAGGTCTAGTATATAATAAATGATATGTACCTGTTAGCTGTCATATCATCCTTATGATAAATCCCTTCTTTATTCATAATTTTAATAATTACATTTTTATCTCCAGAGTTCCCTTTTATTCTTTGATAATTCATTTTTCCTTGCTATCTTTATTCTCTTTATTTCTTTAAATATGGTATTCTTAGGTAGAATGTCTTCTGTACCTGATAATACCAGAATAAAATTTGAAGACTTCAGGGGTCAAAATCTGTTCATAGTTGTTCAGACTGACTCTCATCCATGATGGCCTGCTTCCATGTGTGTTTTGTCATTTTTCCCTAGGAGTTCTTACTTGCCTGAAGTTAACCTGGGAGCACCCTGGAGGCTCTAAGCTGAAGATGCTGACTCCCCAAGGTACTCTGCATCTGCTATTTTTGAACAATAGGAATGGCTCTCAAACTAGCGATGCTTTAAGTTATTGGCTTTATTTTCTCTGACTTTATGGATGGTACTAAAGTAACCCTGGATCCATATGAGAACAGACCTGTACCAGAGCTAACAAATTCCACTGGCGACTAGTACTGTCACAAATTAAATTCTACCCAGAGTCACAGCAGTGACACACAGGCTTTTTTGTTTGTTTGTTTCTTCAGTCTAGCTTTTCACTGATTATTTAGACCCTGTGAGAGTGAACCTTTAGGAGGGCATCTCAAGCCCAGCATCCTCCCTCTTGCATGACCTCCGGATCCATTTTCTCATACCTCGTGCGATCAATAATCGTCAAAGCTTCAGGCACCTTGTTGCATCATTTTACCCAGGATGACTCTGCCTTCACAATCACTCACCTCTCTTGTGTCAGCTCACGATTTGTTTGAGTTGTGGGTTTTAGGACATTCGTTACTTTCTTGTGGGCTCAACAATGCACAGGCAAGTATGGTTTCTTTGTGATTTATTCAGCATGTAGATATTCCACAGTATAAATGCTTCTAGCTCATCTTGTCCACCATACAGCTGGAAGAGGAAGTTCATACAGACCTCAGGGATGACTCTAATTAAAACAGCAGCTCTCCAGGCCCCACCAGCCAGGGAGAAAGAGGACCAGACACAACTTTGATCCCTCTTGCCCCCAGCATTTCCACGTGCTCCCAGAATGCTGCTGGGCCTTAGGAGAATGTCTTATAGGTGCTGTGAAGTTTACATTTCCACCTTTTCTCTTTTGCTCTCTAGATTGCAGTGCTGCTATTTCTGGTCAACAGAGACCACAAAATGTTCATTCTGTCTCCCTTGTCCACTGAATCACCCTCTCTTTGCTCCTGTTGCTGCTGCTGCTTCTGCCCAGGACCCAGGACACCAACTTTTGGATGAAGAATACTAATACCAAGAGTCACAGTACCATCCCATTCACTCCAGGCTGGTTCACCCTTGTGATCAAGACCACCATCCTGTGGCTATTGGCAAGTTTGTTCTCCACTTCCACACCAGTCATAGACAAAAACACCTTTTTATTTTTTGTCAGTGAGGGAGTGTCAGGGTCAAAGACATTCATTATCCCTATAAGCAACATACTCTGACTATATACACACACATACACATACATACATATATTTATACACACACACACACATCTATTTATCCGCACTTTTATCACCAATCCTATCTTTCTTATGCAATCAGGTCATTTCCTGCAGACTTGGCAAGTACCAGGAGATTCAGACTTCATAACTCTCTCGCTCCCTCTCTCTCTCTCTCTCATTCTTTCCCCCACTCCTTCCCCGCTGCCACCTCACTGCTTGGCTACTCTGTTTCTTGGGACATGGAGTCCTCATTTATACTCATTGAAACGTGTTGATGAGAACTTTGCAGAAAGAAAACTAGGAAAGTAAGAAGAAAGAGAAGAAAAACAATCACATGAAGGAAATTTGAGTTCTAGTTAATAAGTAAGACAGAGCAAAGTCTAACAAACCCAAAGTTGTATATTTTTGTGCTATGAGCATATTGTTTATTTACTAAAGATGCTCCTCACTCCTTCCTAATTCCTGTGAGACTATGGGACACCCTTTAGTGGCATGAATTGGTTTTCAACTCAGTAAACCTATTTTGAGCACCTGCTTGGCAGAAAGCACACAGCTGGATGTGTCGGAAAATACAAAGTTAAAAATATGTCTCTTACCTTTCACCCATGTCCGTGCATATCAACCACAATCACCCTCCAAGGCTCATGTATGCAGTTACTTCTGATACACAGTGCTTAGCATAGAGTACGTACTCCATAAATATTTGCTTAGGGAACAAATAAATCGGTCTGCTTGGATGTCCAAACATAATAAAGGCACACCACAGTACCAACAGGTAGGTACACACCTCTCCCTTCCTCTCCCTTTAAAAACTACTCAAATAAGCCAGACAATAACCATTAGCATCAAACCCTGTTTCCTTCCTTTGTATCACCCTAGTTTTGGCATTTCTCTTGCCTCCTTTTCCTCGGTACTTGCTTATCTGTACCTCAATTCACCACCTCGGTTCAGTTCTGGCACCTTCCCATTGTTGCATGCTATTAGCACATCTATTGAAATACTTGCCAGTTGATTCCAACTTTGTCACAATATTTCACATCAGACCCTTTGGAAAGGGTCAGAGGTGTGCTGTCAGCTTTCCAGAAGGAAAACTCCAGCACATAGCAGATTTCAGTTTCACTCAGCACTACCTTCCTCTCTACCTTACCGATTTTTAAATAGAGTGTTGGTACGTTCAGAGCTGTGTACCTTTTGGGAAGATTGCCCTGAAAGAAATGGCAGATAAAGAGAAATTAGCTGGAGGCACAAAGAAGAAAACATACAATTATCCAAGTGAGAAGAAATGAATGAACTAAGGTGGTAATGAAGAGGGAAAATCAGAAAGAAATGAGAGACACATTAAGGGAAGCAAATGACCTGGAAAAGTGATTGGATGAGATTCAGATTCAGCAAGCTATGGTGGACTGGTGATCTGTGAAGCACAGTGCTGTATCACAGAAAATAGCCTTTATGGATCAGAGCTGCCAGAGAAGGTGCCACAGAGGTGATGAAATGGGAGCTGAACACTCAATGACAAAAAAATAGGATGTGACTCCAGGTGGGAGATAATGAATGGGGAGCATGTAGTGGGAACCACAGAAACAACCATGGATCCTGTAGGATCCTTACCATCAAGGCTTGATAGGGTTTCAAAGATTTGCTGGACATTTAATGTCCTTCTCTGCCCAGCACTCATTTCTTCTTCCGAAAACAAAGCCCATTTTTCCAATGGGGAAGCAAATCATTGTGATTCACCAATACTGACCACTCCCTTATCCCAGCTACCAGAGTGAACAAATAATGCAACATATGTGAGGACTCTATTACCCTGACCTCAGGGATTTGTTCAAGTACGGACAATCAGCCTAAAAATATCCAATTAGAATGATTTAAAAGATTGAGATGATCTATTTCAAGGCATTAGGATTTGGATTTCTTTTTCAAGCTCAAATGAATGTACTCAATTTATTTTCCCCCTCCTCTACCCTACACACCCACTATTGTAGCCACAGGGACAGTTGTATGTAATAAAAACCTAATGCCAAATAGCGTAAGAGCTTAAGAACATTAAAAAACAAAATAGCCTGGTTCCCAGGTTACTTTTCCTTCCACTGTACCCTACTGTCTTCATCAGCCTTGTAGAGACTTTGGCAGAGTTATGTAATAGAGACAGTATATCCCCTCCAAGAAAAGAGATTTGTTTGCTAATTACACAACTGTCTTCTCACTATTTCTGCTCTGTTACCCCTTGTTACTTCTTACACAATTTTTTAAAGACAGGATACAAGATGATGTGACTTTACATTGCACATGCAGGCACCCATGTCTTTGAAATATGCGACTGGTTTTTATTTATGACTGACTTTATAGTTCTCTTTATTTTGCCATGCTAGGTTTTTCAAGGTAAAAGTTTAATTGTAAAATTGGATAGAGATTAGGGAGGAACAAATACCACCCTATTGTAAACACCCACATTTTCTGCATTGAAGACGCATGGCTGTGCTGGATTGCAGTTTGCAGAATGAGAAGACATAGTCCACACCTAGGTGCTGACATTCTAAAATAAAGCAAACCTGTGTTGTTCAGCTGAGGTGCTGGGAGTCTCTTCTATTATGATCTCCAAATTTAATGTAAAGAGTGTTTCTGAACACCTTTCATGAGGCAAATGTAATATAGGTCTGGTGTTCATATATCCAATGAAAATCCATGATCAATGGATTGAGTTTTTACAGGACTTTTGAGAAAAACATTTGAAAACTGCTTGGAATGATTTGGAGAGGAATATTAAAATAAGCCCATATCTTAAAAACTGTTAATGAGAAAACTTATGTTACTAGACTTTTAGGGGAAATCAGCAAACCACAAGAAACTGTGCTGAACTGGAAAGTTATCTCAAAAAATAAAATTCCAAAGAAAAACTTAGGCTCATCACATAAACAATTACTCATATTTTTCTAAGCCTTTCCATTTACAAAGATTTTACTCACAGAGTCTTATGTGAGTTAGAGAGAGCTGGCACTATTATTTTTACCCTCTTTTGACAGCAGATGGAATTGAGGTGTAGGGTGGTTAAGCAAATTTGCAGAGGTCAGACAGCTAAGAAATGAGGAAGATGTGACACAAAGAGCACTCCTGCCTCTCAGTCCAGAAGGCAGCCTGAAAGAAGATGGGATCTGAAGTCAGGGCTTCCCAGACATTGGCCACAATTTCCTGCTATGTAGGACCAGCTACTTAGTCTTTTTAACATCTCTGCTCTTTCTCACCTGCTATGGTTGCTCCTTCTGCTTGGAAAAATATCCCCACTTTACTCTCTTAAAAAAAAAAAACATAAAAAATCTTCTTGTAAATTTGTTTAAGTTCCTTGTACATGCCCAAAGGAATATAAATCATTCTATTATAAAGATACATGCATGTGTAAGTCCATTGCAGCACTATTCACAATAACAAAGACATGGTATGTCCCATCAATGATAGACTAGATAAAGAAACTGTGGTACATATACACCACGGAATACTATGCAGCCATAAAAAGGAATGAGATCATATCCTTTGCAGGGAAATGGATAGAGCGGGAGGCCATTGTCCTCAGCAAACTAATACAGGAATAGAAAACCAAATACCTCATGTTCTCACTTATAAGTGGGAGCTGAATGATGAAAACACATGGACACAAAGTGGGGAACAACACATAATGGGGCCTGTCAGAGGGTAGTGGGGAGGAGGGGGAGCATCAGGAAGGATAGCTAATAGATGCTGGTCTTAATACCTGGATGATGGGATGGTCTATGCACAAAATCACCATGATATACATTTACCTATGTAACAAACCTGCACGTTCTGCACACATACCCCTGAACTTAAAATTTTTTTAAATTAAAAAAAATAAATCTTTATCAGCTCAATATCATCACCTCCCTCAGGATATTTTCCCTGATACTCATGCCTCCCCTCAAAAGCAGGGTTATATGCCCCTCTTGTGCTCCTATAGCTGCACCCTATGTCTGTCCCAAGTTTCCATTGCACTTTTCAGAGTAACTGGGTCACTTATATATCTCATTAGGGGTAGAGACATTATGAGGTGCAGTTGTCTATTAAGGTTGAAAGCAAACTCTAAGGATGCCTAGGTGAGTCTCCTGCAGCCATTTCTTACTAACTGTGAGATCTCAGGTAAGTTGATTGGCCCTTCTATGCTTCATTCTCATATTTGTAAAATGGGTATTTATTAGTTTCTTATGGCTCCTGTAGCAAATTACCATAAACTTGGTGGCCGGAAACATCAGAAATTCATGCTTGCACAATTCTGGAGGCCCACAGTCTGATATCAAGGTGTTGGTAGGGCCATGCCTACCAAGGCTGTAGAAGATGATCTGTGTCTTGTCTCTTCCAGCATCTGGGGGCATGGTTTGTGGCTATATCACCCCAATATCTGCCTCCATGGTCCCATTGCCTCCTCCTCTGTGTGCTTCTTCCCTGTGTGTCTCCTGTAACGGCACTTGCCACTGTATTTAGGGCCATCTTGGATAATCCAGGATGACCTCATCATCTCAAGATGCTTAATTACATCCGCAAACACCCCCTTCCCAAATAAGGCCACAGGTCCAGGGATGTGCATACGGACATATCATTTTTGGATGATCCCTATTCAGCCCACTACAAAGTATTATAACCGTTTGCTTAGTTTTTATATTTGTTGGGAATGTTGAAGGAGATGATGTGCATAAAGCTCTCAGAACAGTATCTGGCGAAGAATAAAATGTTCAATAAATGATAGCCATTATTATCATTCTGTTTCCTAGTAACTATCACAGAGGCTGGTACATATATATATGTATTTATTTTATATATATATAAAATATATATATTTCTTAATTCTTATTTTCCTGTTTTCCTAAGTTAGAGATGTTAATTAGCACACTCTAGATATATTGCTAACAGCAAGGGTTTAAACAGTTCATGCTAGCTAATCTTCACTTTAACAAAGATATTCAGTTAACCAGAATTCTCCTCCCCCTTGACATATGAACCTTGGCAGTGATTCCAGTTGTAACTCATTCTCAAGGGAAGAGTCTCCAAGTTGAGGGCATGGAGAATTTTACTCTTTGCCAGTCCTCAAATAATGAATGACTTCATTTAAAATAAAGTTGAAGAGGTCAAGTGTATGTGATTATAGACGTGGGAAGGCTAAGAAAGCAACCATCAAATAACCACCCTGCGAGATTACAGGCATGAGGATGGACCAAGGCTGGCAAAGAAATGACTTGCCCATGTCTTGAGTTGGCAACAAGGTAGGATCTCTCTTCTTCCAGATTCAGCCCAGTCTTATTCTCACCAATGCTCTGCCTCAACTTGCTGACACCATTCAGTGCAAGAACTAATACCCATGATAATATCATCTATTTGAAAAAATAGAAGATCAGAACCAATTTATGTGACTCAACAAAACCTTACTCTCATAAGCTCTCAAGACTCTATTTCAGTAGATTCATGTAAAAATAATAGATAATAGCATTATAATTTGTATTTTGTATTTCACTTTTATTTGCAAACAGTACCTCAGAAAAGCAGTATAAGATATTTCAGGCTTATTTTACACACCCAAAAGTCCTCTACTTTTCTCTTCTTCTTTTCTTTCTTTTTTTTTTTTTTTTTTTTGGTTTGTTTGTTTGTTTGTTTTTGCTTTTGTTTTTGGAGACAGGGTCTCACTCTACTGCCTGGGCTGGAGTGCAGTGGCATGATCATGGTTCACCGCAACCTCGACTTCCTGGGTTCAGGAAGCCTCCCAAGTAGACACAGGTGTGCACCACTATTCCTGGCTAATTTTTGTATTAGTTTGGTGCAAAAGTAAGTGAGTTTTTGCCATGAAAAGTATTAATAATTGCAAAACCCACACTTACTTTTGTACCAACCTAATACAATATAATTTATAATATAAATATTTTAAATAATATTTTTTGTAGAGACAGTGTTTCACCATGTTGCCCAAGGTGGTCTGGAACTCCTGAACTCAAGCTGTCTGCCCACCATGACCTCCCAAAATGCTAGGATTACAGGCATGGGCCACCATGCCCGGTCCAACTTTTCTTCATAATAGGATCACTTTTTCCTCTTCACAAACTTTCTGCTCCAATAAAGTGAAATGCTTACTAACCCCATACCTATTCCATGCCTCCTCACTGCACACTTCTGTTCAAACTTTTTTCTTTGTGTCCTGAACACCTTCTCCTCTATTTCTACCTCTCCAAACCCTATCATTCTTGAAGTCTCTGTTAAAATGTTATCTGCTGCATAAAGTCTTCCTTGTTTGCCACTGACTGGAAAGTGACACTTCCTGGCTCTGAACCCTCATTTTACATCTTTTACACCTTTATTGTGGCATTAATCATTTTCTAATTTATATTTACTTACCCTCCTTTTCTATCTCTCCCCTTATTTTATTGAAGTCACAGAGACATCTGTAAAATGAGAGTCAAACAAATAAACTGGAAAGTTCCTATGTCCACAGGACTTTCAGAGAGAGGTTAAATGTATAATCCTGATACCTTGACCACAGCTAAATGGACCAGGATGGGACCCCAGTTCAAGACCAGCCAATCGCTGGACTGACCAGCAGCTATGAGGCAGCAGACAGGGCTCATAGTGATATGCTGGAGCTGGCTTACGCTAGCTTATGGGCTCCAACTGTTCCATTTTCAGGAATTGAGGAGCCAGGTGACATTATGTCGGCATCTTGAAACCATCTCTCGTGTGAGTATTTGTACCAAGAAAATTGGCAACACACAGGTGTCAGAGTTTCCCGTACCCCCACCCAGCCTCCCACAGAGAGCCAGTTATTAAAAATTTACCAGCACAACATTGATGATAGCAAACTGAACCTTCTCCCTGGGCAGTAGAAGTGTGAGACCTACAGAATGAGTCAGCCGTCCTTAACAGAAACAAAGGCAGAACTAACTCAGAGAGGAGGCTGATGGAGACAGACAATGGTATGAGGCAGCAAAAGCCACAAGGCTGAGAGATAGGAATAGAAATAAGCTGAATAGTAATGGCAGGTTCAGAATAAGCAGAGTCAGGGAGTGTCAGAATTGCGATGATGACAAATTCCTGGAGTAGAAACAAACAAGTGCCTCTGCCTTGGGATGATGACTAATCCTGCCTCCTGGATGCTTTGCTGGATCCCACATGACCTTTCTAATTCCTGCTCATGTGTGGGGCTGGCTCTGCAGGAATTCCTTTTTTCCTTACTTTCCTGCCTCCCAGATAAACTCTCATGACAGAGGACGTGCAGCCCAGAGAACATGACAGAGTGACCATTGCACTTTACAGCTCATAAACTGCTTTCACATCTATCCTCACATTTAATCCTCATGATAACTTTGGCAGGCACACAGGACACCAGCTCTTCTGAGCCTCAGCCAACATATGAGATGAGGAAGCTGAGCTCAGAGAAGCTGCAAGACTTGCCCAAATATATGAGGCTAGAACAGAAAAGAAATGAGATATGATCCCAGGTCCTCTGGCATTAGGATCAGGAGCTCAGTCCACTTTTGGCATGGGTGAGCTGGGAAATCCACATAAGATGGGAAATGCTTTAACACTTTGCCCTCTCAGATCACAGCCCATGAAGGACAGCAGGGTTAGTCAACCATCGGAAGGAGCCAAGAGGCCAAGAGATAGAAAAAGTCAGAGAAAAAAGAAAATGAAAGAGACGAGGAGAAAATGTGATTTGGAAGTTTGGGTATCACATACAAATAATATAATATATAGGTATGCACATACATAAATATACATATACAGTATACATGTAATATCACATTATGTATGTTATGTGGCATCAAACATACCTGGGTTAAAAATCTCAGCTTCCCTACTCGTTGGCCATGAGAACTTGAACAAGCCACTTACCCTTCCTGAGACTCTATTCATAAAATGAATATCAGTTTCTCCATCTACTTTATAAGATTCTTATAAAGCCTGATGAGAAAATGTATGTAAACTACTTGACACAAAGCTGGCCATAAAGTATAATTTAATATATTTGATATTTAGTTACTACTATTTTTAAGAAATAATTAAAACAATAAATAGCTATAATCACTTAGTTATTAATTAGGATCATTAATCTGCATTTATCCTTTAAAAAAGTCAGCTAATGAAAGAGTTGCTGTATATAAATCAAGGGTATTTTATACATGTATACAGTCTGCTCTACCAAAAATTAAAAATATCATTGAAAACATACAGGACTCAAAATTAAATGTCTTTAAATAAAACATAAAGCGAAAACAGCTGCTGCTGGAACTCGGTCCCTAGGCAGGTTTGATTTTTGAAATGACAAAGAGACCAAATTGTGCTTCGATTCCTGCCTGAACTGAGTGAGAGAGGGGGCATGACTGCCTTGCTGACAGCCTGCTTGGGGGAAAGATGCAGATGCTTAAACAAAGGATATTGTATGCTGGACACACAGCTTTCTGGGACCCTCAGCCATCAGGGAATTCTGCAGCCACATCACAAACAGCCTTCCTGAATTTTCCTTCCATTTTCTAAACTAGCAATCACCACAAAGAAGACACCCTAACGGGTGCCATGAATGCAAAGTTATTAGCTTCATCTGGAATAACACTCCTTGCCACTGGTAGAAAAATCCCCTATATTCCTGGAGACCTTAGTATGTGGTCTTATCACTTCCTAATAGAGCCTCTGTTAATATATTACAGAACAAGACTAATTCCACCTGGAGAATGAGTATCTTATGCTGCAGCCTAGAAATTAGACCCAGAATATCTGTTGGGAGAGCTGTTTGAATATAACTCAAATGTAATTTTTTAATATAATTCTAAAGTTAAGTAAACAAAACAAAAGTAAACACAAAAAATAAAGCCAAGAATTAAATCAACCAAACAGCACTCACCTTAACCAATGACGACCTTTTGCATATGTGCTTCCCAGCCTCTTTTCCTTCTCATGTAAGTGTTAGCACAATTGAAGTTACAGTATCTTCATGATTTTGCAATGCAAATTTTCAGGAACTGGTTCATTGTATGAAGGGACTGGAACAAGAAATGGTAATTTGAAGGTATCCATCTTACCCTACGCAGGTAGGATGCCAGGGTGCCAGAAAGCGTCATCACTAAAGAAGTCTCACTTCTTAGAGAAAACAAAGTCAAGTTAAGGTGCTTCTCTTTGTACTCCAGGATGAGAAACAGCCCCATAGTGTTATTTATTTATTTATTTATTTATTTATTTATTTATTTATTATTTTTGAGACAGAGTCTCACTCTGTGGCCCAGGCTGGAGTGCAGTGGCATGATCTTGGCTCACTGCAACCTCTGCCTCCTGGTTCAAGCAATTCTCCTGCCTCAGCCTCCCAAGTAGCTGGGATTATAGGTGTGTGCCATCATGCTTGGATAATTTGTGTATTTTTAGTAGACACGGAGTTTCACCATGTTGGCCAGGCTAGTCTCGAACTCCTGACCTCAAGTGATCCGCCCACCTCGGCCTCCCAAAGCGCCAGGTCCCCATAGTGTTTTCTCTCTCCTGCCCAGTGTTCCTGCTACACAAACTGATTCCAGGTTTTTGACCACATCTCAATGTCTTCTCACAGTGCTGCCACAGCTGGTGTTCACTCTGTCTAAAACTCTTTTCCCCACCATCCATTTAATCACTCTGACTCCTTTTGACCACTCAGATTTCATATTACCCACCCCTTCGCTAGCAAACCTTTGTTGAACCTGACCTGACCTGCCACCTCAGGCTCAGAAGGCCATATAGAACACTACAGTTACCACTTCCTGGCACTTACTACAGTATTTTAATTTGGGTTTTCAGGTCAATCTCTTTTCCAACGGGGAGACATGAAGTTACATCCAGAAGGGAAGGGCAAGACCAGGAAGTGTGGCTCGTGCCATCACCCATGGATTCAGGTGTGCCATGGTGTATTTGAGCAGCAAGAGCCTGAGCCTGAGAGCGAAGTAGGAGCAGTGAGACTAATGGGATAGCAGATGTGTCTATCCAGATGCTCCTTCTCTAGAGCTCTGTCTGGGCCTCCAGGCTGGGGCTGGTCCTCAAAAAGGTCACACCAGAAGAAAAGGAATCTTCAAGAAATATAGTCATGATCAAACAGCCTGAGGATCAGGGAAAGGGATGGGTCAACATCAGTTCCTACTAGCAAGCGCAATTCCAGAGAGGAGTGGGAAAGGGAGATAGATGACTGCAAACCCCAGCGGGGGTTCCCTGAAGAACTCCTAGGCCCTCAACCGTCAAGATGGAACAGGAAGACGTGTAGCCAAGGATGGCAACAGTGGTCAGCCACAGTGCTGTTAAGCATGCTCCTGTGTCCAAAGAGATGCAAGAAGGAACACAAGAGATGGTCTGCAGTGCTGAGGCTGTCTGGGGAAAAGAAGATTAGAATTTCCCTCTGTGGGTCTCAAGGGTAGGACCTCTCTAGACCACAGAGCTCCAAAATAGCTTATCTGTGCATTCATGTGCCCTCCCCCAGAAGCAACCAGAATAAAAGCTGGTAGAAGGAAGGTGCTGGATAAATCTATGCTGGATGGAAGGATGGAAGGATGGATGGATGGATGGATGGATGGATGGATGGATGGATGGATAACGGCCACTATAGGATTACCTGGATATAAATGTGTCTCAAGAAATAATAGAGAAACAAGGGAGGCGCGGTGGCTCACACCTGTAATCCCAGCCCTTTGGGAGGCTAAGGTGGGCGGATAAACTGAGGTCAGGAGTTTGAGACCAACCTGGCTAAAATGGCGAAACCCTGTCTCTACTAAAAATACAAAAAAATTAACCAGGCACGGTGGCAGTCACCTGTAATCCCATCTACTAGGGAGGTTGAGGCAGGAACCCAGGAAGTGGAAGTTGCAAATAGTTGAGATTGCGCCAGAGCACTCCACCCTGGGTGACAGAGTGAGACTCCATCTCAAAAACAAAAACAATAAGCAGTAATACAGAAACAGTATCACTTGGGCAGTCCATCACCTCTGCCAGGAGTTTGGAAGGACAGATTCAGAAGACAAGCAGAGAAGCAAGTTGTGCAGCTCCCTGGAGCCATGGCCCCACAGGAGGCAGCTGAGCAAGTCTACAGAGGGAAGCCTCACTGGCTAAGATTCTACTCTTTGGTCACATCCTGCTCCTGAACCAGGTACCAGACTGTAAGCCTGACTCAAGGCAGGGTTCCAGCATCCGTATGTGCAAATGAGGAATGCTTGAAATTTTAGAATTCTGAAGGACTTCAGGAGTCCTGAAGAAGTTTTCACAGTTCCCAAACTACAATACTTCAGTAGTTCAGATATCCATATAGATATTTCATATTATTATATTGTATATAGCAATGTCACATATTACTATAATTATATTATATATATTATAGATTCTATAATTATTTTATATAACTGCAGATTCAACCAGCTGCAGATGGAAAATATTCAGAGAATAAAAGCAATAAAAAATAACAATACAACAATAAAAATAAAACCTTAAAAAAAATACAACTATTTACATAGTATGTACATTGTACTAGATATTATAAGTAATTCAGAGATCATTTGAAGTATACCACAGGATGTTTGTAGGTTATATACAAATCCTATGCCATCTTACATCAGAGACATGAGAAGTCATAGATTTTGATATTTGCAGGGGGTCCTGAAACAAATCTCCCACAGATGCCAAGGGAAAATGGTGTGTGTGTGTGTGCGCGTGTGTGTATATATAAAATATATGTATATTTTATATATATAATATATATTATGTGTATATATTATATATTATATGTCTATATTTTATATATGTATATATTGTATATATAATATATGTATATATAATATATATACATAATATAAATATATGTATATATCATATTATATATTATATATGCATGTATTATATATGCATATTATATAATATATACATATTTTTATATATATGTATATATTTTATATATACACACATATGCATGTATATGTATGTATCCACATACCCCACACACTTACACATTATAGTTATTTGTCACTTAATGACAGTGATGTGCTCTGAGAAATGTATCATTAGATGATTTTGTCATTGTGTAAACATTAGAGTATACTTACAAAAACCTAGATGCTATAATTTACTACATACACAGGCTACATGGTACAGCCTATTCCTCCTAGGCTACACACTGTACAGCATGTGACTGTACTGAATATTTTAAGTAATTGTAACACAACATTAAGTGTTTATGTATCCAAACATAGAAAGAAACAGCATAAACACAATATGAAACATTTAAATATTGTACACCTGTGTAGGGCAGCTCCATTATAATCTTCTAAGATCATCATATATGCAGTTGTTGATTGAAACATCATTATGCGATACATGACTCTACCTATGTAGAGGCAAGGAGGAGAGAGACAGAAGGATTATTTTAAGAAATTGGTTCACACCACTGTGGGAGCTGGCAAGTTCAAAATCGATCAGGCAAGCAAGCAGGCTGGAGATCAGGTAAGAAATGTTGCAGTCTTCAGATTGAAGACTGGAAACATAGGCAGGATTTCTATGTTGCAGTCTCCAGGCAGAGATCCCTTCTTGTTAGGAAACCTTAGTCTTCACTCTGAAAGTCTTCAACTGATTTGACAAGGCCCATCTACATTATGAATGATAATCTACTTTACTTACTATCAATTGATTGTAAATATTAATCACATCTACAAAGTACCTTCACAAGAACATCTAGACTCATGCTTTACCAAACAACTGGTCACCATAGTCTAGCCAAGTTGACAAAAAAAATTTCACCCTCAAAGCCACAATTCCGCCAGCTGTCAGAAAGCCCCTATGATAGAGGAAACAAGAAGGCTCTTGGCTTTGAAAATGCCAAATTATTTGGCCGCATTTCCAGACTCTGGCAACAGGGAGACACTTTCTGGGCAAGAGAATTACCAGTTTGTAAAATGCTGACAAGATGCAAACCCACCAGTAATGGCCTTCTAACTGGGTGATTCACACATGCAGGGCAGGGCTACCTGGGCAGCACCTTCTCAGTGCATTCCTGCACCACAGGCGTAGTTCCCCCTGCCCATGCACCCTGCACCTCCTTGGCAGTGGGGGAAAACCCAACCACAAATGATGAAAAGGAGCTCTTGTATCATTAGGTGGGACTCTTGCCTCACCTGCCAAACCTGGCTAGACCTGGACAAATGGATTCCATTGTCAGGTTGTTGTAAATGTTTTTCCAGCCCCAAGCCATGCATCCTTTCTGCTTAGTTGCATTTTGGTGTCATGGGAAAGCACTCACATACCCTCACATACCCCTTCCTTATGTGGGCCAAGGAGAAGTGCCTGGAATAGGCAGTGGGAACCCTGGCCTGGGTGCCCACCTCTCCACAACCTGGCACTGGCTGAAGCTCTGGCGACACAGCTGATTTAATGTGATGACTAAGTCACACCCAAGCCTGAGAAACCAAGCCATCCTTTTAATATTGTATTTTTCCTTTTTAAACAAGGAATCTGTTGTCTTCTCCAGACATGGAACATCTTTCTACTTTGGAGGTTGCTCACACCCTCATGACTGGAGTCAACTGCAGGCTCAGTGCAGGTTGTTTTATTTTTCATTCCCTCATCTAGTTAACAATGAATGCTAGAACCAACCCACAGAGTCCTTGTGACAGTTCCATAACATACTGGAGACAAAGTGCATGACATATAATGTGTGCTGAACATCTTCTTCCTTCCCCTTCCCTATCATCTATGTAACATTCTTGCTGCAATGTAATGTCCCATGTATTGTCCCATTGACTGATAGGACAACCCCTCGAGACAAGCACTGATGGTCCCTGGCTGGAAGAAGTGAAAACTGGGAGTGAGTTTGCCATCCTCCTGGATTTGGGATGGATGGTAGGAGCCCCTGTTTTGTTCCCAAATTCATGCATTAGCTAGCCCATTTGTGTCTTTTTGTTTTGCAATATCCCACAGATTAGGTGAAACGGGGAAAATGGTTGTCAGGGAATATAATACCAACCAACCAGGACAGGGGGGCAAGAGAGAGCTCTGAGGCTGCTGTGGGTGAGGCCTGGACACAAAACAGGGCCACAGAAGAGGTCAGAGATACAAAGTTCTGGGCCAGGATTGGAGTGGGTGATGCAGAGCAGCTGAGGAGAGGAGTGAGGACCTGAGCCAATGGACAGAGGGGGGAAAGAAAAGGCCACCTTACCGAGGAGGAACTAATTGTAAGAGATTCTATAAACATGTCATCAGCTGAGAGAGGAAAGTGGATGGGAGAGGAACTGTGTCAGGAGAAAGGCAGCTCCTTCACCCTGGACACTGTGTCTAAGCCACCATCCCTTGCCTGGAATATTGCAACAGCCTTTCATCGGTCTGCCTGCTTTCAACCTTGACACAACCTTGGCCTCCACAGAGCAGCCAGAGAGACTGTAAAGACACGAGGCAGCTGCTCCTCTGCACAAAACCCTGCAGTGGCTCTACCCTGAGAGAACCCAAAGTCCTCACAGAGCCCTTGCAATGCTCTCTGGGGTCCTTATGATCTGCCCTTCCCGTGTACTCACTCTACTCCAGCCAAACCAGTCACTGGGCTGGCCACACGCACACAGGCACATGCCCACTGTCTGAGGGCCTCTACCCTGGCCACTCCTCCACCAGAAATGCTCTTTCCTCAAACATCCGCTGGGTGAACTCCGTTGCCTCCTTCAACCCTGATCATATCCAGGATTCTCAATGAAGTCAGCACATTGGATTTCCTACTGCGAATTTCCCCTGCTCTGCAGTCTCAATTTCCCTTACCTGCTCTTCTTTGTCTTTTTCATTCACACATATTTTTAAAAATTTTGTTTACTTTTTATCATCTGTATTTCATTACTAGAATGTAAAAGCCTCACAAAAGCAGGAATTTTTATCTGCTTTGTTCATGACTGTCTCTCAAGATCTGAGAATGGTCCCTGGCCAAGAGTGGGTGCTCCATAAACGTGTGATTAAGAATGAATGAATGAATGAACCAATGAAAAAAAAAATAGCCTTGGAACCAGATAGATCCTGGTTGTTTTTGCGTTTGTTTTATGTAATTTCAACTTTATTTTGGATTCGGGGGTGTATGTGTGTGCAGGTTTGTTACCTGGGTATATTGAGTGATACTCAGCTTTGGAGTACTGAGATTAGTACCCAGTAGATAGCTTTTAAGTCCTTGTGCCCTCCCTCTCTCCTTTCAGTCTCTAGTGGTCCCAGTGTCTATCGTTGCCACTTTATTCTCATTTGTACCCAATGTTTAGCTCCCACTTATAAGTGAGAATATGTAGTATTTGGTTTTCTGTTTCTATGTTCATTCACTTAGGGTAATGGCTTCCAGCTGCCTCCATGTTACTACACAGACACTATTTTTTTTCTTTTTGTTGTTGGGTAGTATTCCACGCTGTAGATATACCACATTTTCTGTATCCAATCCACTGCTGATGGGCACCTAGGTTGATTCCATGTTTTTGTATTGTGAAGAGGGTGTTGGTGAACATACAAGTGCATGTGTCTTTTTGTAGACCCTGGCTGAAATCCCTACTCTCCACTACCTTTGTGTTTCTCCACTTAGGGAGGTATATTAAACTTTCCTCAGTGGTAGAATTGCTACCTGCAGTTTTCTGACACTCAGCATGTGTTGTGTTAAAGATTCCACCTTAAGAGGGGCCAGGCGCAGTGGCTCACGCCTGTAATCCCACCAGCACTTTGGGAGGCCAAGACGGGTGGATTACAAGGTCAGGAGATCAAGACCATCCTGGTTAACACGGTGAAACCCCGTCTCTACTAAAAACACACAAAAAATTAGCCGGGTGTGGTGGTGGCACCTGTAGTCCCAGTTACTTGGGAGGCTGAGGCAGGAGAATGGTGTGAACCCGGGAGGCGGAGCTTGCAGTGAGCCGAGATCAAGCCATTGCATTCCAGGCTGGGCGACAGAGTGAGACTCCATCTCAAAAAAAAAAAAAAGAAAGAAAGAAAGAAAAAAAAAGATTCCACCTTAAGGGTAGAGGCTGGAGGTGAAATAGCATTAGAAAGAGTTATCAGGGATTTGTCTTCAGATTTAACATTGACGACAAGTTTGCTGCTACAAAACTGCTCTTTTGTAAGTAGCAATTTGTTATTTTCCTTGAATTTGTGCCTCTGGAAAATCTCTGATAAAAGGCAGGAAAAGGAGCCCCTGATACTTGTTTCCAGGGGGAAGGATTCCCCAGGAAACCCTCAATCTCCTTATACTATCCAGCTAGAGTTACCTCTTTGGACTGTCGCTAGAATCCTGCAGAGCAAAGAAAGCAAAAAGGTTTAAAATGGGGGGACATGGAGAGAGGCTTAAGCAGCCTGGGAGGAATTCTGCAGAAAGAAAGTGACTGTTGTCCTTCCTTCTGAAGCTCCTTTTTGTTGCCCAGTCTGGCTGGAAGCAGCAGGGCCTGAACCTCAGCCAAGGGACAAAGGGATTTTTTGGCTAAGAGAAGTACAATTGTGGTCATGATGGGCCAAAACAGGAGGGAAGCATTTTATGGGGTAACAGGGCCTCCCAAATGTCAGAATTGGTGCCTGCAGGATGTAATTTAATTCTGTAAGCACTTACTAAGCACCTGCTTTGTTCCAGGCATACTCACATGATTAAGAGACAATCCCAGGGCCCAGAGAATTCCCAAATTAGTAGAGGAGTCATTCATTCCATTTATTCATTTATTTATTTAATATCTTACTTCTTTGGCCATATAATTCAGTAATTAAGAACAAAGCCTTGAAATAAGAGAGTCAGGTTTATTCATTCATTCAGGAAAGATTTATTCAGTGCCCACTTAGGGCCCAACACTGCTCACAGCCTTAGAGAGAAAAAGGCAGACAAAATATAGATCCCTACCCTCAAGGACATTGACTGGTTGGGGCTTGTGGGGGGAGAGAGACAATGAACAATAAGCATAACAAATAAATTGCACAGTATGTTAGAAGCTGGCCAGTACTATGGGAAAAAGAAAACATGGAGCAGGGCCAGCGGCCTGGGAATTTCAAATGCCGTGTTCAATAAAGCTGTCAAGGTGAACCTTACTGAGAAGCCCACAGGTGAGCAGAGACCAGGAGCAGTGAGAGAGTTGGGCAGGCCTGTGGACATGGAGTAGGCCTAGATACAAGGCCTTAAAGAGAGGTCATGCCTGTTCTGTCCAGGGCCAGCGAGGAAGCCCAGGAGGTAGGCAAAGAGTGGGAGGCAAGAGTAGTAAGAGAGTTAAGGTTACGGGCAGAGTATGCAGGGCCATAAGGGCCATGGTAGGATTTCTGCCTTTATTGAGTGACATGAGTAGCCCTGGCAGGGGTTTGGAAGACAAGTGCCAGGATCTATCTCGTGTTTTAACAGAATCATTCTTGTGATTATGGTGGGAATAGACCTTAAGTGTATAAAGCAGGAGGCAGGGAGACCTACTAGATGGCCGTTGCAGCAATCCTGGGGAGAGGTGACAGCAGTTCAGACCAAAATAGTAATAGTGGAGGTGATGAGAAGTGGCTGAATCCTGAGTATATTTTGAAAGCTGAAACACGTTTCTATGAATTGACTCTAGGGACTCCAAGAGAAAAGGACGAGTTGATGATAAATTATAAGCTTAGCGGCCTGAGCCAATCAGGACTATTAAAGAGGTCCATCAAAGTGTGATCTTGGACAAGTCTCTAAACTTCCATGTTCTTCTTTGTAAAACAGAGAATAATGATATCAACATTATAGGGTTATCATGAATATTAAAAGAGATAATACATGCAAATCATTTGGCTTGTGAAGAGGGCACATAATAAAGGTAGATAACCAACTGATTAATCTTACAGCATGTTCAAGGCACCAGAACAACACTTTGAGGGATTTTGACAAAGATGTAACAAGAATGAGGTGGAACAGGGGTGACTGAAATGCATGCGGAGACTGCGGTTTTATTCTCATGACTACTCCTAACCACTTTATTACCTTTAGTAAGTCTCTTAGCCTCACTCTACCTCAATTTCTGAATATATAAAACAAGAGGGAAGATCAACATCAAAGATCTGCAAACAAATCCACCTTGTGTTTTTGTGAATAAAGTTTTATTACAACGCAGTCATGCTTATTTTTCTATGTATTGTCTATGACAGCTCTCCTGCTACAACAGCATCATTAAATAGTTATGACAGAGACTGTACAGCCTCCAAACGTTTAAATCACATCTGGCCAAGTGCAGAAAAAGTGTGCAGGCTCTGGTCTAGAGTGCTGTTTCTCAAATAGCTGTTAGATATAGACATGACATGGCTAGGCATAGATGTGCCCATAGACAGAGAGCGTGAAATCTTTTCTTCAGATGAAGTCTTAGCCAGAAGCCTAATAAATAACAGAATAAGTGTGACTGACCTGGCTGATGAGTAGAAGGGGTAGGAGAGATATGAACGGTGTCGATTCTATCTCAGGCTCTGACCATTCTCACATCCTGGGTCAACCCTGAGGCACCTTCTCTTCATCCTTGGGATGAAACACAGTTTGAATGACAGAAATCTCAGATCATCTCTAGGGTCTATTCCAGGTCTCTACTTATCAAGGAGACCATGCCAAATAAACTATATAGATTGGATAACACTTATTTTAAAAGCCTTAAAACTGGTTTTTCAGTTTTGAGAAATGAACTGAGAAGTTAATTTTATACTGGGTAAGGTCAAAATTCACTTCTTGTTGTGGCAGACATTTTAAACTTCACGAGCTAGAGAGGGGTAGCATTTCCACATTCCCGGCTTCTCCCTAATGAGCAATTAGGATATTAAGTGTCTGCCTATTACTTTGTCTTAATATAATGGAACCCCTGAAAATTTTCAACTTCAATCGATTTTGACTTTTCTAATAAACTTCTATCAGGAAGAATCTTCCCTACTCCAACTTCTATTTTCCTTCAGACTTGGATACCTGTGTGTTATAGATTGAATGTCATGTCCCCTCAAAATTCATATATCGAAGCCCTAATTCCCAATGTGATGGTATTTGGAGATGGACCCTTTGGGAAGTAATTAGAGTTAGATGATTTCATGAGGGTGGGGTCCTTATGATGGGTTTAGTGTCCTTATTAGAAGAATCAGCAGAGAGCTTGCTCCCTTTTCCTCTTTCTCTTTGCCATGTGAGGACACAGTGAAGATGGCTCCCTGCACCCCTGGAAGGGAGACTTTGCCAAATCAGCCATCACCCTGATTATGGACTTCTAGCCTCCAGAACGGTGAGAAAATAAATTTCTGTTATATAAGAAATACCACCCAGTCTATGGTATTTTGTTACTAAGACACTGTACTTCCAGTTCAATGAGCTTACCAATTAGTCTCTCACCTCCCCATTCAAATAATCCTTGTAAATCCACATCTCACAAGAAATGTTGCTGATTTAACTAATGCTCTCTCTTTAATGCTAGTCCAAAACTGACAACCACCTGTTAGTCAGCATCAACAGGCTCTCCCACACAAATATTCTGTTACTAACGTCCAAAATAAATTAACCACCCCCCATTTCCTCCTCCATACTCATCTTCCCTTCCTCACTTCTATTAATGTCACCATCATTCTCCCAGTCACCTAAATTAGCACACTTAAGATTCTATTTTATACCCTGACCCTCTGCCCCACAAACACCATCAACAGTATTTATTTTCTCTCCATTATACATTTTGCATTCATCTCATCTACTTCACTTCTACCACCATTTTCTGCCCCAAATCTTGGTCACCTCTCCCTTTATTATATTAGTCTTCTAATTCAGGTCCCTGATTTCAATTACTCTCTCTTCAAGTCCTCTTTCACTAGACTTCCAGATACATCATTTCAACTGCAAATCCGATGATATCACTCCTCTATTCTCCGTTGCTGGTATAATAAAGTCAGACACTTGTTTCTTATTTTAACCTAAATTTCAATTCTGTCTACCTTCTTATTTTTAATTCGCACTATTCCTCTTTACACACTTGACATGCAAATTTGAAGGAGATTGTCACTCTCTACTAAACCTTGCCCTTCTTTTCCTCTGGCTTGTTCCTGTACTACCTCCTTGAGCTTTGCTGCATGTCCAAATCTTCCAAAGCCCAATCAAGCTCTTTTACTTGATGGTGTCTCCTCTGGTCCCCTCTCCCTGTCTTTCAAATACTCTCAACATTTTAACATTTACTTAAATATATATATAAATGTATATACACTTATGTATGTGTGTGTATATATATAAAATAAATATTATATACATACACACATATACATACACATATATACATACATATATATACATACATATATACATACACATACCATTCCTATGACAAAAAGATTCATTATAGGTAATAAATGGTGGGTATTCTAAATATTATTACCATCTTCATCTATACGTGTTTGATATAAAGTATTTCCTAATACCAGAGCATGGCAGAGATGGCTTACTCTTCACCCAAAATTTCTGCTCTTTCTTCTACAGAATAGAGCTATCTCTGGGAAGGTGTTGTTCAGCCAAGGACTACACTTCCCTTGCCTTTTTGCATCATTGAGGAACCATTTGACTGGTCTTGCAGTGGAATATGAATATAAGTGATGTATGTCCAGGTGATGGTAATTAAGATGTGGATGTTGCTTTTCTACTCTCTTGTTTCCTTTCTACTGGCTGGAGGCAGAGAACTCTGAGATCTTAGGAAATTGCAGAACCCCAAGATGGGGAGAGTCTGTGTCTCTGAATCACTATTTGAAGGGAAGTTGTCTACATGAAGCAGAAACACCCCTATTAGATTCTCAGCTGAGAAGGAAATAAACTTTTCTTGCATTAAGCCACCAAAATTTGGGAGTTTATTTGTTAGAGAAACTAGTATAAACTTAATGAACAGAATATGCTAAATGCTGAAGGTACCAGGGATAAACAACAGGCAGGTAAAATTTAGAACACAGTAAAAATCTAGCCATTATGAAGATGTAGTTAAAATATTGAGAGTATTTGAAGGACAGGGAGAGGGGACCAGAGGAGACACCATCAAGTAAAAGGGCTTGACTGGGCCTTGGAAGATTTGGACATGCAGCAAAGCTCAAAGAGGTAGTACAGGAAGAAGCCAGAGCAAAATAAGAGCAAGGTTTCAGTAGAGTGACTATCTCCTTCAAATTTGCATGTCAAGTATATAAAGGGGAATAGTGACAATTAAAGATAAGAAGGTAGATAGAATTCAAATTTAGGTTGAAATGAGAAAAAAAGAGTCTGGCTTTATTATACTATCAATGGAGAATAGAGGAGTGATATCATCAGATTTGCAGTTCAAGAAAATTTATCTGGAAGTCTTATGAAAGAGGACTTGAGGAGAGAGTAATTGAAACAAGGGACATGAATTAGAATACTAATATAATAAACGGAGAGGTGACCAAGATTTGAGCTAGAAAATGGGGATAGAAATGAAGTAGATGAGATGAATGTAAAATATATAATGGAGATAGAAAAATAAATACTGTTGTAAAAATATAATTTAAATTAATATATAATATAAATTATACACTATATTTAATATATATTAAATATTTTTCCAACACAAAGATATATATTAAAATATATTATATAAAATATATAATATACTATATCACATATTATATATTATTAATATAATACATAATTTATATAATATAAATATAATACATAATTTATATAATATAAATATTATATTGTAGATAATATAATATATATTATTTCCAACACAAATAATTTAACGATAATTGTAACTTAAAGATAATACTAATTATTTTTGAGATGAAGAAGCTTTGTTTCATAATATTAAGAAATGATAATTATAAAAGTGCCAGGTACAGTGGCACACATCTGTAGTCCCAGCTACTTGTGAGGCTGAGGCAAGAGGGTCACTTGAGCCCAGAAGTTTGAGGCTATAATGCTCTATGATCATGCCTGCGAACAGTCACTGCACTCCAGCTTGGGCAACATAGTGAGACCCTGTCTCTAAAAATATTAATAATAATAATAAAAGCAGCACTCATTGAGCATTGATTATGAAATGGACTAAGGACTTCACATACAAGGTTACTCAAGTTTACAAGTTGTTGAATGAGGTTTTAAACCCAGACCTACCTGTCTCTAAAGACCACGTTTTATCCATTACTAGTTTAGGCTTTCCTTCATGCTATAGAGCTAAAATATACATAAAAATAGAAGTTAATATTTAAGGAGTCCTTCCTATTTGCCAGCCTCAAGTTTATACTTTACATGTATTATGAAATTTAATCTACAACACACACACACACACACACACACACGTATATAGATATATAGGTATGTATACTATGTATATATACACAAATATATGAATATATACATATATCCACTATCTGTGTGTACGTATATTTACATATACACAGTTTACCCTCGAACAATGTGGGGGCTGGGGATGCTGACCCCCACCCACAGTCATAAGTCCCAATATGATTTTTTAACTCCCCACAGACTTAACTACTAATAGCCTACAGTTGACTGGAAGCCTTATTGAAAATATAAACAGTCAATTAACAAGTATTTTGCATGTTACATGTATTATATACCGTATTTTTACAACATAGGAAGCTAGAGAAAAGAAAATATTATTTAGAAAAGTATAAGAAAGAGAAAATATGTGTACTATTCCTTGAGTGTAAGTGGATCATCATAACGGCCTTTGTCCTCATTATTTTCATGTTGAGCAGGCTGAGGAGGAGGACAACAAAGACAAAGGGCTGGTCTTACTGTCTCAGGGGTGGCAGAGGTGGAAGCAAACTCATATACAAGTGGACTCACACAGTTCAAACCCATGTTGTTCAAGGATCAACTGTATGTATAATAGAATCATAATCTATAGTTTATATATGTATGTATATATGTATATACTATATAGTACCATTATCATGTTCTTTATACATATGAGGAAACTCAAGCCCAGAGAGACTAACTTACTTTTCAAGTTCCAGTGAGCAAATGGTCCTGCAAATGTGAACTTCGGCAGCTAGAACACTAAGGACAAAGGTTTGCCACCTGGTAAGTCTTTGTGTTTGCAGGCCTGTGTGTCTCTGCTGACATGAGACCATGAGGTCATTAAGCACCAGAACTGTGCTGTATTTGTTATTATATTCCCCGTACCTAACATTGCGTGGCACGCTTCAATAAATATTTGTTGAATGGAACTGATGAAGTTCAGGGAAAATTGTTACCAAAGTAGAACTAGCATTTAGAGTCTGTGAGATTAGAGGAGGAGTAACAATTTCTGCCAGAAAAA
This sequence comes from Macaca mulatta, assembly GCF_049350105.2. Taxonomy (NCBI): domain Eukaryota; kingdom Metazoa; phylum Chordata; class Mammalia; order Primates; family Cercopithecidae; genus Macaca; species Macaca mulatta. The sequence goes on from NC_133410.1 coordinate 13,995,320, forward strand.
GAAAACAGCCTGGCATTTCAAGAAGCAAATTGAAGTCCAAATGTTTAGTGAACTTCTCAGTGTTTGTCTTCTTGGGGAACTTCTGCGTTTCCAGCAGTGGGCCAGGACTGGAAAACTATAAGCAGTAAGGAGGTCACTCTATCTCACCCAGGCTGTCAAGAACAACCTTATAACCCTCTCATTGTGTGCCTCTCAGCCAAACACTGCTCAAGGACTCCAGAAACAGAAAAATGCTTTGATTATATTGGAAGTTTGGGGAATATGTTTGAGAAAGAGTTAAATCCCAGGTCTTCAAAAGTTCATCTTTTATGTTTAAAGCATTAAAAAAAAAAAAAAATGAGGCCAGTGTGAAGAAAGTCATAAGATTTCCTAATTAGGTGACCTAGATTCATAAGCATAAAATGAATAATTAAGATTTGTGAGGGGGCATTAGGTAATACAAAGCATGGTCATATATAGTATCCAAATTAGACCCACTCCAAATTTTACTTTTTTTTTTTTTTTAAGTGAAAGGCAGTGGGTTTTGCATTTGGTTGTTGGCTTTTGATTTTGTTGTTGCCTTTGTTGCTATTATGTTTGTTTTCAAAGAACTGCTCTTTAAGTTTTCTGTGAAGATGGTATATTGTGTTCACACTTTGTTTCTCTTTTCCAAACAATAGAACTGACAAAGAAAAATATGCATGTGTGTGGATGCATGCATGCATGCACGTGCAAAAAGACATAGGAATAATGGGGGAGAAAAGATGACTTACCTCGGCCGGGCGCGGTGGCTCAAGCCTGTAATCCCAGCACTTTGGGAGGCCGAGGCGGGCGGATCACAAGGTCAGGAGATCGAGACCACAGTGAAACCCCGTCTCTACTAAAAATACAAAAAAATTAGCCGGGCGCGGTGGCGGGCGCCTGTAGTCCCAGCTACTCAGGAGGCTGAGGCAGGAGAATGGCGGGAACCCGGGAGGCGGAGCTTGCAGTGAGCCGAGATCGCGCCACTGCACTCCAGCCTGGGCAACAGCGTGAGACTCCGTCTCAAAAAAAAAAAAAAAAAAAAAAAAAAAAAAAAAAAAAAAAAAAAGATGACTTACCTCAGATAAGGAAGGAAACAAAGACACAAATGAGTGAGAGAGAATATAGTCAAGGGCCAGGCATGGTGGCTTATGCCCGTAATCCCAGCACTTTGGGAGGTCAAGGCAGGTGGATCACTTGAGGACAGGAGTTCGAGACCAGACTGGCCAACATGGCAAAACCCCGTCTCTACTAAAAACACAAAAGTTAGCTGGGTGTGGTGGCACACACCTGTAATCACAGCTACTCAGGAGGCTGAGGCAGGAGAGTCACCTGAACCCGGGGAGCAGAGTTTGCAGTGAGCTGAGATCACACTACTACACTCCAGGCTGGATGACAGAGGGAGACTCTGTCTCGAAAGAAAAAAAACCAATTCGAGAATACAGCCAAGAGCCTCCTGGTCTCCGGACCTGGGGCTCAGCAGTGGGGCAAAGGGTTCAGGTCCCACAGAGTGATGATCATAAAACTTAAGCCATCCAAGATGGAAAATCAGGGCTAGGCTCACTGCTTAGAGCTAGTGATACACATATAGGGTTTTCCCACTTCTAAATAAGGGGGAAAATCCCCACTTCCCAGCCCTACCTGGTGCTATGGATTTTAGGAGGCTTCCAGCCCAAGAGGGACTGGAGGGCACAGTCACCACCTCACAATTAGAAATGGAACCAAGCTTATTTGGAAATTGGCTTTACAATATTCCCATTACTGTTGTGTGTGAAACAGGGTGCCTGAAATGCTATGGTGAGACCTAGAGACCTATATGGGCCTGAAGGCAACGGGAAGACAATTTTTAAATCATTAGGTAGGACAGAATTAATATAGATAGAGACAGAAAAGAATGAATAAAATTCTATCATTTAACCCTAGCCTTATTTCCTAGCCTAACCCTAACAGAATAGAAACCAGGAATCAGAAATGCCGATACCTCTGACACTGGAGATACAGTAAAACAAAGAATAAAGGTGTGTGTGAGAAGCAGTTCAACTCCTAGGATGCCTCATAAACCCCAAATGAGATAACTACTCTCCTCATTTCCACATACACTCAGGGCCTCAAAAGATGAGGTTTATCACTTGAACCCTGGAATCCAATGCCTCTGGACTCAGTGATACCAGGTACAGCTGAGGGAAGAGTGCAGAATTAAAAATGCTCAAAAGGAGAGCCCAGTTTCCTTTTTCACTCAACTCCCAGAAGGTCATCATCTAGGTTTACAAGCCCAGGCAGTAGCCTTGAGGATTCTGGACTATTGGCCCCAGGTGAAAAGACATGTAGTTACTGGAGTACTCTGATTCTGCAAGGAACTAGTTGACTCTCTGCTTGGTACCCAATAGTGAAGCCCATCATTCAGAAAATCCTCACCCCATGTGTTGGCCATTCAATGAACTTTTAAGTGCCTCATCTCTCAATATAAATGGACAGCAAAAAACTTGTCAGTTTTTTGAAGAATACTTCCAACATAATAGATAGATGAAAGTAATTGTTTAAAAGTATCAAAAATAGAGAAAATACAGTAAGTAAGAATGAAAGTTTTTAAAATGTCTCAAAGAGGTAAAATATATTACATTCATGAGACAAGAACAAATACTATTTGGACAACAAGGAAAAAAAGAGTTCTTCGAAATTAAAAATGTGACAGCAAAAATTTTTAATCCAGTTTAGTATTTGAAAGATAAATCTGAAGAAATCTCCTAGAATGAAGTCCAAAGAGCTAAAAATAGGAAATTTTTTAAAATAAAGGATCCTTTTAGGAGGATCAATAGCTAAATATTAGGAGTTCCAGAAAGAAAGATTAAACACAGGGAAAGAAATAATAACAAAACAGTACAAGAATTTCCCATGATTAAAGGATATGGATCTAGAGATTAAAAGACCCCATTCAGAGTCTAGTACACTCTGCACACAAGAAACAAAAACAAACCCTCACCAGGGCATAGTATTATGAAATATTAGAACAGTGAAGGTAAATAAAAGACTTAGGGTCCATAGAGGAGAAAAGCATACAATTTTATACACTCATGTATGAGAGTGGCACTGAACTTTTTTACAGGAACACCAGATTCTACAAGACAATGGAGAAATATCTTCAAGTGTGAAGAGAGGGGTAGTGATTTTAAACTTAGAAGTCTATACTAGGGCAAACCATCAACCAAATGTGAAGGTCGAAAGAAGAATTTTTCAAACTGGCAATATCTTTAAAAATTACCTGCCATGAATTCTTTCTTTTTTAAACTTTTATTTTAGGTTTGGGGGTACATGTGAAAGTTTGTTATATACATAATATCACGTCATGAGAGTTTGTTGTACAGATTATTTCATCACCCAAGTATTAAGCCTAGTATCCAATAGTCATTTTTTTCTGCTCCTCTCACTCCTCGTGCCCCCCACTCTCAAATAGACCCAGTGTCTGTTGTTCTTTTCTTTGTGTTCATGCCATGTATTCTTATTCAGAAAGAAGATGAAGGTTATGTTCTACCAAACAAAGACATTAACCTAAAAAGAGAAAGCAAGGAATGAAAAACTACCCTGAACTCCAACCCAGGAGAGATGCAAAGGTAAGGTAATTCTCACGATGATGGTAAAGGATGTCCCCAGTCAACAGCTGCTCACAAAGATGTAAGGCTTCAAAGAAAACAAATCCGTCTTTTTCTGTCTAATTATTCCACACACCTCCACGCGTGATATATTGCCTGAATTTATCTGACTATACTGAAAAAATGATTGTACTTTGTGACTTTTAGAATCAATTAATGATAGGTACATGGAAAACCTAGGCAAATAAGAAGTGAAGAATGTGTTATCTCTACAGTAAATAATATATAAACTATATACATACATATATAAACAAAATATATAGATCTTGTATCTAGAAGTCTTGCTGAACTTCTAAAAAAGTTCTAAATAGTTCTATAAATTATCTTTGGGTTTCTATGAGAAAATTTTACTGGGAGAAATAATAATTTATTCATTTCTAATTTTATACCTCTTATTTCTTTCCTTATTGCATTGTCTAGGGCCTCAAATGGAAGTCAAAAAGAAGCAGCTTTATTTTATTTCTTCACTTAATTTGAATGCTTCTAAAGATACATTATATTAACTCATTATATACAAACTCAATAAGAAATTCTAGCATAAGTGTAAAAATGACCATCTCTTTAAAAATGTTTATCACATCATGTTTGTAATAAGATGTTAGAAACCACTTAAATGTTCACCAACAGAAAAATTATTAAATTGTATAATGTTATAAACAAAATAAAAATGAACTAGAACTAGATATGTTAAAATGAATAAATCTCAAAATGTAACAAAATTCAAATGTTAAAAATAGAATGTTGATATATTTAAATTTGAAAAATACACTATTAATACCGATAGGTTAGAATAGTTACAATGCTAGTTTTAAGTTTAATTGCTAGACATAAAGACTGAAGAAATAACAACAAACATGACAGCCTGTTTTTCTCTCAGGTAAAAGACATGCAGAGAGATAGACCATCTAAGGTTTATATATGGCCAACCCACAAGAAAATCAGTCCCAGCATTCTTCCATCTGTATCTCTGCCCTTGTCAGACAATGTCTTTCATCCTAGGATCCTAGATGCTTGCTATAACTCTAACCATTATATCAAAGTTCCAGTGGCAGGATGGAGAAACAGGCAAAGGAGATGTTTTTCTTTATTTCTAAGGAGATTTCCTTTTAGTTATACACAACACTACTACCCAATCTTAATGGCCAAATCATGGTACTACAGCATTGCGAGGGCAACTGGGAAACATACTCTTCCCTTTAAAAATCAAGATTTACCTGTTCCAAAGAAGAGAAGAATAGATTATGGTGAGCAATTAGGTAATGATAAACACCCAATTCACAATAACATTCTAATGGGATTCGGCAATTATCTCTGATGAATGAGAACATAAAACGGGAGGGAAAAGAAACACAGAGGGGTTTAACTGTACTTCTGATTATTTACTTCTTAATAAATAGTATTTGAAGCAAATATTTCAAAAATATTAAGATTTGACATAGCAAGGTGGTAATATTTGTCATATTTATTTTTGCTTTCTCCACATTTATAATATTCCATGTAATTAAAAAATTAACTTAATGTTCAAATGGTCAATTTTGCACCATTGTTCGTTTATTTTAAAAAGGTAATCTAAGCTTCTACATACATATACACAAAAAACTTAGAATACATAAGCTATATTTACAAGACACAAGCTTCATTACAAACTCTCTTATATGAGGCTTCAGTTATTTTGACTTTAAAATAAAACCCTAGATTCATCAAATATCTCAAGTTCTGGCTGCCCCTGATAAATCCTTGTTGTTATTATTAATCAGCATTAGATGAACTCCTACTATTAATACATGGAGATAACTGATCACGAGGCATTCTTCCAAACAATGCGTCATAGAATATACCCTGGGTGTCAATTGCCTAAATTTGTGGTTCCTCATACAAAGGCTGATGCATTCCCCTATTGATTGAAATTGTAGTTATAGGAAGAAAAGTGGAAATAAGACTCTTCTGATAAGCATGGAAGACCATGAATACATTATTTCACTCCTCTTATGACAAAGATCTGTTTAAGTTCACCCTACAGACCTCTGCTTAGTTGATGCTTCGACCAAGAACTTAACCATGAATACATTATTTCACCCCTCTTATGACGAAGACCTGTTTGAGTTCACCCTACAGATCTCTGCTTAGTTGACGCTTCAACCAAGAACTTCATGACACCCCACCACCACCACCACACATAGATTACATTAGGTGCTGATTCTTTTAAACTGCTATGGTGGTCCATAATTGCTTGTATCTTGCACTTCTCTATGCCACCTATCCCATATCCTTCCCTGTACTCTGAATGCCTGTTTACTTGTTCATCTGCCCCATAAGACCCCAGATTTCCTTGAAAGAAGGAGCACTGTTTGGATCACTGTGGTATTCCCAACGCATAGCCCAGGGAATGGTACATAGGTGTTCAATAAATATTTTCTAAATAAATGAGTAACTGAATGTCACTCTTCTCTCTGGTATTGTCCTAAACACTGGTGTTGCTGCTTAGTCAGGATAAAGACCCCTGTGGTCCAAAGGCTTCCTTTGTTACATCTAATTTACACGACTATAAAACACTGTGGAAAGCCCAATTGCCAGAAACTCACCCCTGCATGTTCATTTTACAGTAAGTGCTTTTGGAATTTCCCTCAACAAAAATATCAGAATTTAGAGGTCTCAATTGCTGGGAAAACAATTCCCACTACCAATGGAAGAGTCATGAGGCACAGCAATTCACATCATCCTACTAAAGGATTTAGTGTGGATAATGGATTACTGGAATTTCTACATCATGAAGAGAAATGGCAAAGAACAAAATCTCTGTTCAATGTTCAGGCGCCTCATTCATTTCCTGTTTTTCCAGTAAGTTCACATTAGACACAACCCTTAACCTTTTCAGATCTCATCTCTTGTGGAGATACATGCGTCTTCCCAAAGCATTACAAAATCAGAGCCTGAAGCATCTCAGACTATATGATTCCTTAACCTTTTCTGGCTCCTACTTCTCAAAATCACACTATTAAAAATTTGGGGTTCCACTCACCTTTTACAAAGAAGGCAATATATTTAAGGAAACCGTTGTTATAAACTTTATTAGGTATATTAAGCTTAAGGACTTAAAAATCACAAGACATATTGTTGATAATATTGTTGTTACTGTTCATAGTGGATTAAATAGCGTTCCTTCAAAATTCATGTCCACACAGAACCTCAGAATGTGGTATTTTTAAATAGTGTCTTTGAAGATGTAAATTAATTCAGGATCTCAAGATGAAATTATCCTGGATATAGGGTAGATCCTTTGTCCAAAAACTGGTGTCTTTATAAGAAGGGAGGACACAGAGAAATACTCAGGGAAAAGACCATGTGAAAATACAGAGACAGAGATTGGAGTTATGTTGCCACAAGCCAAATAACCCCAGGACCCACTAGAAGCTGAAAGGGTCAAGGAAATTCCTTACCTTCGCCTTCATAGGAAACATGGCTCTGCTAATACCTTGATTTCAACCTTCTAGCCTCCAGACCTGTGAGAGAGTAAAATTGTTGTTTTACCCAGTTTGTAGTACTTTGTTTTGGCAGCCCTAAGAAACTAGTTTGGTTTGAAAATACCAAAACCAGTTGTTTGTTGCAAATGGTAAAAATATTATGTCTATGCAAAACACAACAACAAGAAATGATGTTATCACTGGGAAGCGTATTAGGAAAAACGAAATTCTTAAGAAGCATTAGGAAACCTTGGTTCCACCCAGGTCCCACCATCTGTGGTAAGTATTGAACTAAAAAGTACTTATTAGGTGGATAATCAGTGTTCATCTCAAATGACCAGTAAAGGCAGCCAATCACACAAATACAACTGGACTAAACATTTCAGAAATTTTTTAAAATAGAGTAAAGGGAATAATCACCCAGCAATTTCTCATTCTGTTGGTCAGCACTAGCAATTTGTTGACATTTCTTCCTGGGAGATGTTTCTTCCATATCCAAAGTTATGTTCAAGCTTTAAACATATGTTCTACTTTTAACATTTAGCATTGTAGCAAACCATATTTCTACATTGTTATAAACTTGTTCATAGTAAAAAAGTCAAACTTTATTGATATACAACTGATAAAATGCTAAATCACATTTTATTGATACCTACATAGATAAAATGTAATATTTCATTGAGGGGTTCTTACATAATTTACTTCAAGTATTCCTTATTGATGGACATAGATCATTTGCATTGTTTTTTCTACTACAAATAGTTGTCCAGTAAATATCTTGTTTCAGAACGTTTAACAATATTTATTATTATTTTCTTGGGATGGGTTCTAAAACATTAAAAGGAGAAAAGACTCCTGGGTCAAGTAGTATAAAAGCAAAATACTTTCTAAAAAAGAGTATACCAATTCATACTTCAACCAGCAGTGTGTGAAGGTGAGAACAGAAAATGGTAGTCTACGTACTGAAATACTTACTAACTTCATAAGCAATAAATGACGCATTATTTTAATTTGTATTTTTTAGAGACTGGAATAAAAGAAAAACACAAATGCCTATGTTATGGCATAGTAATTCCACTCCTAAATGCGTTTATACATCCACCAATTCACTCCCAAGCATATAACCAGGAGAAATGAGTGGTGTGTTCACGATAGCTGTTTCATTCATAATAGTCAAACACTGGAAATAACCCAAATGTCCCTCATCAGCAGAATGTACATGTAAATTGTGGTATATTCATAAAATGAAATATTACAGAAAGATTTTTAAAAGAACAAACTACTACCACATATCTCACAGGCATCACATTACATGAAAGAAGCCAGAAACAAAGGAAAAAAATACTGTTTAATTTCATTTATATGGAGTTCAAGATCAGGTAAATGTAGCTAATAGAAATTGAAATCAGAATAGTGATGGAGGAAAGTGAAGAGTGTTGGTATTGACTGGGAAAGGGCATGGAAGTGGCTGCGAGGTATTGGAAAATTTGTATTTCTTAATCTGGGTGGTGCACAGATGAGCATATGCAGGTATAAAAACACACTGCATTGAAAATTAGTTCAATTTATTACACGATGGTTTTACCTTTATGGAAAAGCAAGAATTATAAAAAAACAAAGTGTGAATTTTGAAGGACATTACAACTAGATGAATCTACTTGTGAAGGTCCTTTAAGGTAAATGGTTCATTGCTCCATTTACCTTAAAGTGAGAATTGGCTTCTGGATGATATCATGCTTTTCTGTTCAGGGAGTTTGGTAATGAACTCACTGAACTATTTACACATATGTTTGAAGGTTACAGAAAACTGGACTTGTGCCCAAAAGACTTAGAGAGTCAAGAAAGTCGTCTTAGCAATTACCATCTGGCAAATCTACCACTTCAATTATTATTTAAATAACTCTTTTAGAGACAAAATCGTAAGCATAAAAAGAAAAAAGCATACTAAAATCTTCAGTAACTGGAGAATGGTACAAACACTAGGAATCAGAACTGCATTCTAATCCAAGTTCTACAGTAAATGATTTCCATAGCACCACACTTCTCTGGATTTCTATCTTTATTTATTTATTTTTTTCAGTCCCTTTCGGTGCCTCCAAATCTTCCACTCGTCTAAATGTTGGTGTGCTTCAGGGCACCATCTCCCTATATAATTGCATATAATTCCATGACTTAAGTACCATATGTAAGCCAATGTCTCCCAAATTTATATCTCCACACATGACCTCTCACCTAAACTTCATACTCAAAAATGTAACTTCCTGCTTAACATCCTCATTAGATATTTAATAGGCATCTCCAGTTTAAGGCCTTGATTTTCCATACACACTTGAGTCTCCAAAAAGTATTCCTCCTCCAACTTCTCCAACTGAGGACAAAGTTAACCACACTGCTCAAAGCCCCCTACCCAGAAATAGAAGAATCATAAAACTGGGAAAGTCCTTTCCCATTTTTGCTTTTAGGGCAAAGTCTCTCCAAACAAGAAGGAAAGCTTCATCAGTGTAAGCAACTTGTTTTGTTAATTGCTAACATCACCGGTGACTAGAACAATGCCTGGCATGTTTTAGGAACATGACAGGAACATGTAGGATCAATGAATGAATGATATATTGAACATCATAATTTCCTAATTGGAATAACTTCTAATTATATATAAAGAACCATCTTTAGTAGTACTTCATTTAGTCATTGGATTGTTGTGAGGTTCAAATAAATTACATTATAGAAAATGTCTTTTATTTTTTGGCAATAAAATGGTAGATTGCTCTACTAGTCTCTGTAGAACAATGGCTTTTCAACTCTGACATTGTCATTTGTAGGTGAAAGTGGGAAGGTTTGTGTTTAAATCTGGACTCTGGATTTAATTGGGGGGACCTTAATTAATTGGAGAACCTTGGATTATGTGTTTAATCTCTCTGGTACTCTCATCCATAAATTGAATATAAGTAAATCTGCCTCATAAGATTGTATTACAAATTACTTTAAATGATACAATATTTATGAGAGTGCCAAACAAGTACAAGGTCTTCAAAAAATAACAACAACAACAACAAAAATGATGACAGCAATTGCCATCCTGACTGGCATGAGATGGTATCTCATTGTGGTTTTGATTTGCATTTCTCTAATGACCAGTGATGTTGGGCTTTTTTTTTTCATGTTTGTTGGCCGCATGAATGTCTTCTTTTGAGAAGTGTCAGTTTATGTCCTTTGCCCACTTTTTAATGGGGTTGTTTTTCCTTGTAAATTTGGTTAAGTTCCTTGTAGATTCTGGATATGAGACCTTTGTCAGATGGATAGATTGCAAAAATTTTCTCCTACACTCTGTAGGTTGCCTTTTTGCTCTGATGATAGTTTCTTTCACTGTGCAGAAGCTCTTTAGTATAATTATATTCCATTTGTCAATTTTTGCTTTTGTTGTAATTGCTTTTGGCAATCTCGTCATGAAATCTTTGCCCTTACATATGTCCTGAATGGTACTGCCTAGAAAAATAGCTAATGCATGCTAGGCTTAATACCTAGGTTACAGATTGATAAGTGCAGCAAACCACCATGGCACACGTTTACCTATGTAACAAACCTGCACGTCCTGCACATGTACCCCAGAATTTAAGAAAAAAATTAAAGAAAAATCATGACAACAACAGAAAAACAATGTTTGTGTGAATTATACCATTATCGTGATGTTTCCTTGAGGGGCCAAGTATATTTTAAAATAATTTTATCAATTTTTATAAAGTAGTACATATTTACTGTAGAAATGGTGAATCATACCTACAAATAGTTTTTAAATGAAACTTACCTAGAACCCTGTCTCCCAGACACAATCACTGCTGACATTTTAGCTATACATTCTTCAAATCTTTCTTTACTTCCTCCTTTCCTTCCCTCCCTCTCTCCCTCCATTGCTCCTCTTCCTCCTCCTTCTTCTTCTTCCTCTTCCTCTCTCTCTCTCTCTCTCTCCCTCCGCCTCTCTCTCTCGCTGGAGTGCAGTGGTGAGATCACAGCTCACTGCATGCAACCTCCATCCCTTGGGCTCAAGCGATTCTCCCACCTCAGGATTACAGGCGCACACCACAATGCCCTGCTAATTTCTTTATTTTTTGTAGAGACAGGGTTTCGCCATGTTTCCCAGGCTGGTCTCAAACTCCTGGGCTCAGATGATCCACCTGCCTCAGCCTGCCGAAGTGCCAGGATTACAGTCATGAGCTACCTCTTCCAGCCCTTCAAGTCTTTTTAACATCTGTATCTGCATGTATAGTATTTTATCTGTCATTACATTAACAATGTCATCCATATTCTTAAAGAACATGATTTCTAAAAGCTGTATTTCCTTTTTCTGAGCTCTTGTTGATGTTCTGTTGAATTGATTTATATGTTTACAACTATTAACAATAATAATATTATTAATAAAATTGGGGGGATTATTTCCATGGGTAAAATTCCTAAATGGAATTAATGAATGAAATGAAAATCATTGACATTTTTCTTCCCCCCCAAAATGTGCTAATTTACACTAAAATCAGCAGTGTATGACCACCTATTTCCTTACCTCCTAATGAAAGATTGAATTATAGCATGGAAAAAAACAGCACAAATATCATTGTGGTAAACAAACGAAAAGTCTTACTATATTTTATTTTTTGTAATATGTAATAATAAAGTTTAATATCAATGTTTTAACAATAATGACTTCATTATATGTGTTACAATGTATACTGTTATATTTTTGTTTTCAAATACAAATTAAAAATTCTACCACCCAATCATAGTGTTTGTCAATTCTTTCTTCATACAATTTCAGACATCTCTCTATGGATAAGAAGATGTCAGAACAGGTATGAAGTTAGGGAGGAAAAGGGGAAAGAAGGGTGAAAGAAGTCCTTATTAGAGATACAGTGTATCCTCATTATTTGTGGATTCCATATTTGTGAATTTGCCTACATGCTAAAATTTGTTTGTAATCCCAAAATCAATACTACTGGAGCTTTTGTGGCCATTCACAGACATGGACACGGTAGCAGAAATTTGAGTCACCTGACATACACATTCCCAGCTAAGTCAAACCAGGTGATGTCCTGCCATTTGGTTTCAGCACTTATACTGTAAATAAGTATCCTTTGCACAGTCTATTTTGTGCCATGTAATTCCCATTTTTGTGCTTCATGTTGGTGATTTTACAGGTTACAGTGGTTTCGAAGCATAATGCTGAAGTTCCGTCTAGTTTTCCAAAGTGCAAGAAGCTATGATGTGAGAAAATACAAGTGTTGGATAAGCTCAATTCAGTCATGAATCACAATGCCATCAGTCGCGGGTTCGATTTAAATGAATCAACAATATATATTAAATAAGGTGCCTTTAAACAGAAACACACATAAAACACACAATTTTGCAATGATCAGTTGATGAAGATGCTGTGATCAGAGGCTCGAAGGAACCTAACCTGAAACATAATTTCCCCCAGGAACAATGGTTGAGTATTCTCTAATTCAGTTTTCCTAGTGACTTTATAGAACACACCAACCATGAATTCTTGAATCAACTGTACTTTAGAAAACTTAGAAATAAAAATTTTTAATGAATTGTACTATAAATGCTACCATTAATAAAAGTATTAATTACTTTTATTTGAATTTACAGTAAAGTATAAATCATGTAGAATTCAATAAATTGCTAAAAAATATTCAATTTTCTTCCCAGTAAGAAACATCAATTCTTAAAAGACCCCTCTAGATTGCCAAATTTAAAGGCATGAATATGGTTGTGAATTTACTAAGAGGCTGGGGTCATTATGTTTTTAAACTAGGCTTCAAATTTACATACCATTCATGGATTATTTGACATGAGAATATTAGAATTCTTATACTTCCCAACAGACACATCTTCTCTCTACCCCTATCCTGAATTTGTTAAATTATTACTGTGACATTGTGAAAGCTTATGCCATTTGCATTTGAAGATGTGACCATAAATTCAATAGTTTTTCAGATTTGCTCTACTTTTAAGCTGATTTCAATACTCATCATCAGTGCTTTAACTGCAATTTCTCCATTCCTGAGTTATGACTTTGCAATTATTCTTACTATAAATGATTATTGGAATAGAACTACATTGCTATCTATAGGATGGATGAACACACCTTTGCAACACATACTACACACACACACACACACACACACACACACACACACACACACACACACCAGCAACCACCCCCAACCCAGGGACTCACTCACAAGGTACAAACTGGAAGAGATGAAACAACTGCCATTAATGGAAAACTAAACATCATATGTTCTCACTAATAAGAGGGAGCTAAGCTATGAAGTTGCAAAGCCATGCCACAGTGGACTTTGGGGACACAGAGGGAAAGGGTGGGAAGAAGGTAAAGGATAAAGACTACAAATTGGGTTCAGTGTATACTGCACAGGTGATGGGTGCACCAAAATCTCACAAATCACCACTAAAGAAATTACTCACGTAACCAAATACCACCTGTTCCCCAAGAACCTATGGAAATAAAAAAATTAAAAAACAAAAGAAACAATTGCCTTCCTGTGTGTCATTGATTCTAAGACACATTTTTTTCATATTTTATTATCTCGGAAAATGAGGTGTGCTTTACAATTGATATCATGTCAGAGTTTAATTGGCAGTGGTTTTTGTTTCTTAGTTAAAAAAAATTAAAAATCATATTGCATCTTACAATTGATGGCATCTTTGATGTAACAGGATATAGTGGCATAGATCTAAAGGGACAGCCCATGGAGGAGATTGGGGGAGCTGTGGATGTTTGGCAGGAATGGAAGAAGTTTGGGTAACTGGGGCAGAAAATGGCAAAGGTGATTGTGTGGGAGGATTCACAGTCAGAGACTGGGAATACCTTAGTCAAAAGATTGTACAAAGGTCAACCTGTCCATGATCATCATCCTCAAATATTTGAAAGGCTATCACGTGGAGGAAGAAAACATACTTGTTTCATATGGCTCCTGAGGACAGAATGAGGGCCAGCAAGTCAAGTAAATGATGCTGTGTGGAGCTCAAGAAACTGGGTTTTAGAAATTTGAATTGGCCAGCAGTTGGATAAACTTTCTTGTGAGAAAGTGAAATTTATAGAAAGGAGTCAAGAAGAGGCGTATGGCTTTAAAGGGTGTCCCTGCCTTAAGTTTGAGGTTTAACAAAGCAACTTCTCTCCCTGTTTTAAGATTCCTATACTCTAAAAATTCATACCCATTTTAGCCTCCACCAGAAAATAACGGAGGTAAATAATCACAAAGAAGAATAGAGAAATGTGTAGGAAGATGTTAATTGTAGAGGAAGAAGAATCAAACAATATATCCATTCACAGGGAAATGTTTCAATAGTCACTAAAATCTGATGAAATATAACACGGCTGTTGAAAATGACCATTATGAAGACCACGTACTGGCAAAGAAAGCTGGCTGTGTCTGAAAGTCTTGAGAAAATATGACACAAAATTACATCTTTACTGATTATATGTAAAAATATGTAATTTTCTGCATATGGAAAAAGCTAGATAGAAATGTGGAAGTGAAAACAGGTGATGTTTTTCACTGGCAGAATTCTGGATTAGTCTTTTTCTCTTTCATTTTAAATTTTCACTATTATTGTGGTTAGCAATTTAAGCAACCCTTTTTGTGGGGAAGTTAGTCTTATTTGAGGAACACCAACTGGGACCTCTCTGATATGAACAACATGTGCTGTAAATTGCTGGTGCTCCTTACTAAAACACTTAGAGAAGATATCTTAAGTTGTTTGGACCTAATTACCTAATAAACAGACCCATTACGTGTTTATTTTAGACTACGGGCCCCATCAAAACATTACTGAGACAATAAAGGCAACGTGAACCAAGACAATTTTGGAAACCTTTGACATAGCCCCTACACTCAAATAACTCATCATCTAGTCTCAAATGCCAGAGCATAAATAAATGAAACTAGCAAAATAGGTCATATAATCCGGATGAGTACAAAATGAGGAGGGTGATTTGGAGTGGGAGAAGAGGGGAAGACAAGTAATTTTGATTGCATGGAAGGCATCAAGAAAAGCTGCACAGGAAGCATGATTTTTAATACTGGTTGCTTATTTCATCTAAATAATAAATGTTCTTTTTTTCTTAAATAAAATAAACTAGATTATACTGAGAAAATGGTAATCTCCTGCCCCAGTCACCATCAAAACCCCAGTCCTGCTCCCCAGAGCCAACCTCTTTCAATTGTTTTACCTACTTCTCCTGGTAATTGTTTCCCTATCTCTAAATAATATGCTTATACTGCGAAATCTTGTTTCATAAATTTTCAGTCTTTTGTGTTAACTTCCCATTACAGAAGTTAAGGGGTTAGCTTTCTTATGCCATCCTCAACCAACATCCCTAATTTAATTATATATCAAATGCTGGGGGCATCATTATGAGTATATAAATGTTGTTTATTACTGAACCATGTAATGTACCATAATTACATATTCCTTCTCCTAGAACTTATTGTTTTTCCTTGGGTTCTTAATACATTCCGGTTTCTCTTCATTTTTTAAACATACTTACTATCACTTTTGTCCTAAATGCTCCAACAGATCTTTTAAAACTTACCAGTAATTTTTGCACTTGC
Source organism: Macaca mulatta (assembly GCF_049350105.2). Classification (NCBI taxonomy): domain Eukaryota; kingdom Metazoa; phylum Chordata; class Mammalia; order Primates; family Cercopithecidae; genus Macaca; species Macaca mulatta. Next base: position 14,011,058 of record NC_133410.1, read on the forward strand.
TGGGCTACAGTTTCAAACACTCTATCCATTTCTGCCTCCTGCCCTCCCTTCTTCGACCCACCCATCCTGCACCCTTTCTCCCACAGCCTACAGTTCTTCTGCTCCTATTGTGGACCCTTTGATCTCCAGGCTAGCTACCTGGCTTTCATGCTAAGCCTTCTTTTCTCCACCCTCCTCTACCCCAGGCATTACATGGCCTGGTTTCTTAATACCACATCTTTCTCTTCCTTGATTGACTCCCTCATTTTATAAAGAACATTCTTCAGTTGCTTCCTAAGAAAATATGTGGAGTGGGTAAAACATTTGAGTTTTTCTTGTCAGAAAATGTCTATACACTATGGTATACCCTAAATCGATAATTTGGCTTAGTATTGAATAGTAGGTTGAAAATAATTATCCCTCCAAGTTTTGAAAACATTGCTTTTTTTGTTCTAGCATTCAGTGTTGCTGAATGCTTCGACATTCAGAAGCCATTCTGAATTTCCTCTCTCTCTCTCTCTCTCTCTGTCTCTCTGTCTCTCTCTCTCTCTCTCCCCCACTCCCTCTTTCATCTCAAATAATTCATCTAGGGTCTTCTTGTGTACAGTGTGCTGAGCAATCAGGGAACCCGTCAGTGTAGAAGCTCACGTATTTCAGCTGTGACAGATATTCCTACATTATTCATTTGATTATCTTATCCTTTCCTTTTTCTGTATCTTCTCTTTCTGAAACTCCTAATGTTTAGAGGTGAAGCTTCCCAGATTGAGATTCTAATTTTCTTTCCTTCCTTCTTATTCATCATTATTCCTCTTGTTTTTCAACACAGTTATTTTCCAAAATTGTACGCACTTTTAAATTTCTTTTCTGGTGTATGAAATAAAAATATTTTCCCCAACAGCTCTTTATTGCTCTGATGTTTCTTTTTCCCTAGCTTCCTGTTGTTATTCTAAAGATGCAACAAATTTTCTTGTCTTTCTGAAGTTATTAGTGGCAGCTTTTTAAAAGTTTTCCTCTGTTCCCAACATTGTCTCTATTTCACTGAATTCCTTTTCCTTGTTGTTTTTGTTGATTCGTTTCTTTCAGGCGCGGTGGCTCACGCCTGTAACCCCAGCACTTTGGGAGGCCGAGGTGGGCAGATCACAAGGTCAGGAGATCAAGACCATCCTGGCTAACACTGTGAAACCTCGTCTCTACTAAAAATACAAAAACAAACAAAAAAATAGCCTGGCATGGTGGCGGGCGCCTGTAGTCCTAGCTACTCAGGAGGCTGAGGCAGGAGAATGGTGTGAACCCGGGAGGCGGAGCTTGCAGTGAGCCGAGATTGCGGCCACTCACTGCACTCCAGCCCGGGAGACAGCGAGACTCCGTCTCAAAAAAAAAAAAAAAAAAAAAGATTCGTTTCTTTCATTGGTTGATCTTTTGCGTGTTTTCGGCTCTTTCATGTGGAAAGCCTTCCTCAAAATACCCAGTTATCCGGGATTGTCCACTTGTTTTTTCAGAGTGAAGCACCAAGTGTTTTATCTGAACACTGTAAGCATGGGCAGATACTTAATTGCTGGGTTTTACTGATAGTAATGAAAGGGCAAGCCATCCTTCCTCATGTAGAGCTCCACATGTCTGTCTCTAAAAATGTCTCTGGGCCCACTTCATTTCTACACAAAATGACCTTCCAATCTGCTGCCATAGAAGGTGAAGAATAGGACATATGTCTGGCTGTTGGCCTTCTAAAGCAATGGGGGAAGGGTGCTGAGTGTCTCTGAATTTGTTATATAGATTTTCTTTAATCCCATTTAACCCCATGCCACACTACCTTGCTCTCCCCAGATGTTGGTGTCCCTGAGACCACAGTCCCACTAGTTTATTCTCCAACAAATGACTTTTCTCCAGTGTGACAGTAAAAGGCAAGGATGTAACCACCTTCTGGCTAGGAAAGGCTGGGAGGAAGCTGCACCCTCAGGGGTCTGCCAGTCACTCTATTTGAGCCTGTCCCTCCAGCCTTCCACTGATCCTATACTCTTCTTGCAGAGCTTCTCAGGCTCCATGGGCAAGTCATCTGCAGGCATTTAAGGAGGTACTTTCTCCACTCTGCTAAGTTGCTTGCCATGCCTGCATCTGTTTCCTATCTTCAGAAAAGTGGTTGAGCCATTCCATTCATTATTGTCTCTCCTACTATTCTTTTTGTTCTTGCAGAACAATATCTGTACTTACCTGCCAACATTTCAAGAGTTTGGGAGGGAGACGTGATAAGTCTATGTGAACAACGGACTGTGATTAACTGGAAGCCTAATGACAATTAAGAAAACACAAACAATGGAGTCAGTCAAGTGGCGAAACTAGAAAGGGCAGTCTAGGCAGAGTTCTACATGATGGTCTTCTAGGAGACATATAAAATCATCTGTTCATGGGTAGCATCTTTCGACTGCGGAATACCATGCGACTTCAAAAGAAGTAGCGTAGTATTCAAGTAGCATAGCATTCAATTTTCAAGCTTAGCATATGGGAGGATACAGATTTTATTCCAGGTCTCTCACTAAGTAGTTGTGTATCTATCAGGAAAATTGAACTTCTCTGGGCCTCCATTTCCTCATCTGTCAAAAATGGAGAAAAATTAGACCTACTTCATAAGGTTTTTGTACCAATTAAATGAAAAGATGCTTTGTGAAGAGTTTAGCCTTGTGTCTAGCAAAACAGTAAGCACCAATAAACATGAGTTAATGTCATCATCATCAACCTCCAATTATACAAATACACATTAATAGGGAAAATTTGACTAAGAAGACTGACCAAAACAATTTAGATGAGCAGAATAAATTTGTATGAAGAATTAGCAACCAAATTACAAAAGACTTACTTTGGATTCAGTTTCCTAATAGAAACTAGAGTTATTTGAAGGGTTAAACTAAACATAAGTATTTGTGTAAGATGCTATTTAGAACGTATCACACAGTACTTATTAAGTAGTAGCTATTTTGCTATCATTATTATTAAATATAGGCATAGGACAAATAAAGCATCCTGAAAAGTTTAGAACTGGAAAGTTGAAATTAAACTGCAAATGAGAGTGACTGACTGTCAGACTTAAAAACTAGCCCAGAGGTACACTCTGATATTTCAGTCAATCCCTGGAAATAATGGAGGGTCCAGCCAAGTTCTCCTATAGGACTTTGTACTTCCCTTAATACATAGCATTACCTGTTCATGTATTTTCCTCAAGGGACTATAGCTGTGGTTAGGGAGGAACCCAGTTGGTTTAATTCTCCCCTCTATCTCCCCAACATGTAGCATTGTACTTAGAACACATAGTTCATGATAAATAAAAACTGCTTAAATTATCTAAATAAACATTTGCAAGAGCAAGCTTGAGGTGATAGAATGGAAAATAGCTGGTTTGATATGCCTTTCATTTCATGCTCATGACCTCACAAATCCCCAAATATTCCATATTCTAGCCTTTTTTAAAAAAAAAAAATTAAGTTTCTTATGCATAAACTAGGCACATTGAGTAGCACTGAAATAAACAACCCCATTTGACTTCAACTCTTCAGAAATCTCCAAGGTTGGCAAATCTCACACGAGCCTGCCCAGCAGTACTGACGCCCTACTTGACAAAAGGGTTAACAGCAAAGCACTTTAGGAAAGGACTACAGTGCTGACTATATTTGTTTTTACCCGATATACTTACCAGGCTTTTCTTATTAGCTAAACATCTTGTCACAGATTATTAAAATGAAACAATTGTTGTTAAAACAAATGAAAAAAAGATGCTGTCTGTAATGCCTTGAATTTTACTCTTTGTAGGCCTGCCAATTATAAGATTCTACAATATTTCCTGTCACCACGGAGAATGAATGGTTTTTTTCTGCATAGTACACAGGGTTGAAAAGTATCCTAAGACAAAACATTGTATTTTAATGATGCTTAAAGTATTTTCACGTGTTTACATCATTTGGTTCTACCCAACGATTTAGTAGGAATAATTCCATTCTTGCAATGGAGAAAAAAGGAGTTAGTGAGGACTAAGTGACTCAAACCAAGGTCACACAAAGAGTTGAGCATGCAAGACAGTGGAAAAGTAGCCACATAAACAGCAGTCTGGGAGGAAGAGGACTTGGGTTCTTGTCCTGTCCCAAGTCTAATAAGCTAAGCAACCTTGGGCTAGTCATCTCATTTCTCTGGGTCTCAGTTTCCCTATGTAGAAAATGAGAAGTTTATATTAAAAGCCTTTCTAGTTCTAATACTCGGAAATTATAGAATCTATCCCCAGATTTTCTGAGCTCTTTCCAAAGTAATACATGAAGTTGTTCTCTGGGATCAAACTTCTGTCACCAAAGAACCCAATTCCTTCTTATTTCTCAGTTTCCAGATGCTTACTTTGAAAGACAACAAATTGTATGCAAATGGATTGAGAAGCTGCTATGTGGCAGGCACTATACTAGGCAGTCATGATGCCAAGGTGAAGAGACCTGGTGCCTGCCCTCAAGGAATTTACTGCCTAGGGGAGACACATAACCACCCACAAAGCTATGTCATGGCTGTAGAAATGGAGAGATGACATACAGTATGCAGAGGAATTAGATAGATGGAAAGATGGATGGATGGATGGATGGATGGATGGATGGATGGATGGATGGATGGATGTAGATAGATAGATAGATAGATAGATAGATAGATAGATAGATAGATAGATAGACAGATAGAAATATAGATGTATGTAAGCAGGCTCAGCAAGCTCAGGTTGGTCTTTTTTAGGAAGGGATATTTGTGTTGACTCATTAATGGACAGAAATAATACATTGTGATGGTACATAATAGCTTGTGCAGAGTCAAGAAGGTAGGGGGTGGCATGATGCATCCAGAGAACCACCAGTCCTTCTGGAGTGTGGGTGGGGCTGTGGAAGCAGAGGTGCACACAGTGAGAGGCAGGGCTGGCAAAAGGAGCCGGATGTAGTCATGAATGGCTACTGTTGTTCCATGTGCTGTTACTTTTTAGTCTTGATTTATTTATTTATGTTGTACCTTGCTCCTGAAAGGATCTGAGGTTGTGTTAGTCCATTCTGCTTTGCTATAAAGTAACATCTGAGGCTGGGTAATTCAGAAAGAAAAGAGGTTTATTTGTCTCATCATTCTGCAGACTTTATAAGCATGGTAACAGCCTCTGCTTAGCTTCTGGTTGGGGGCCTCAGGAAGCTTACAATCATGGCAGAAGGTGAAAGGGAGGCAGTGTGTCTCATGGCAAGAGAAGGAATCTTTTAAACAACCAGCTCTTGCATGAACTCAGAGTGAGAACTCACTTCAATGCTGAGAATCACATTTCAACATGAGATTTGGAGGGCTCAAAACATCCAAACCATATCAGCGGTGGTTTGTTTAAGTGAAAACAACAATAACAAAGCAACAAAAATTCAGACTATCTTAAATAATAAGGAAATATATTTGGCTCAGGAAAAAAGAAACCTAGAAACCAGCTAGACTTCAGGATTTATTCACCTGAAGACTATAACTCAGTTTCTCCATAGTTTTATGATTGCCCCTTACTCAGTGTATATACTTCCCTCTGACATCCAGTGGTTACTTTTTCAGTCACAGGAACTGTCTGACTCAGAACCCTAAGAATTTCTCCCTCTTGTGTCTCTAGACTGAGCTTGATCGATTCATGAATGGAGTCCAGGGGCCTAGCAAGTGCTAACTGTCTTAGACCTGGATTCCTGAATCACTATGCCAGTTTTGCATGAATTAGCTCCAAACAACTTACATGAACCTCCAGAACTGAAGATGGAGACAGGGTTCCTGAAATCAAGGGTGACAGAAGGAGGTACATCATTAAGTGAACACTGGGATAGTTTACTTAGGGCAAATACAATAATGGGTATATAAACAGCAATATCCACTGCACTCACAATAAAGTAAAAATTAATATAAAGATTCTGATGCAATATAATAGTCTTATAATGTTATTTTGTAGTCTATATAGCTCTATAGACTATATAATAACATATAGTACTGTTATAAATAACAAGATAAAGCTGAAGAGATAATAAAGGTAAAATGGTGAGATGAGAACAATGGGAAAGTTACTAGATAGACTCTGAACAGTAAAAGCCCCAACAAGTTAATTACAAATAAAACGGCAGGCTGAGAGCGGTGGCTCACACCTGTAATCCCAGCACTTTGGGAGACCGAGGTGGGTGGATCATGAAGTCAGGAGATCAAGACCATCCTGGCTAACATGGTGAAACCCCGTCTCTACTAAATATACAAAAAAATTAGCCAGGCATGGTGGCGGGCACCTATAGCCCAGCTATTCAGGAGGCTGAGGCAGGAGAATGGCGTGAACCCGAGAGGCAGAGCTTGCAGTGAGCAGAGATCATGCCACTGCACTCCAGCCTGGATGACAGAGTGAGACTCTGTCTCAAAACAAATAAATAAATAAATAAATAAATAAACAAATAAACAAATAATAAATGGTAATTTTGTTTTGAGCCTCCTGGCAGCCAAAGCAAAGAAGGAAGAATGATCAGTTAAAGGGGCCACATTATACTTTGGAGGAATAAAGATATTTCTGATCCAGAGTCCTCAGATAAATTATTTTTCCCACAAGTCTTCCTAAAGGGGTCACTGCATGACAATGGAACTGTCAGTAGCATCCCTATGGTGTATGCAATGAGGAGTTTGAAAACATCTATCAACACTACCACAAATTTAATTTAGTTGCTCCGATATATTTGGTCCAAACCAAGGCAATTCTCAGATGCTCTGGATTAATCCAAGGATAAAATTTGGGGTGATAAGAGGATGTCTCTCAAACTGGGGTAAAATTAGAACTGCTGGGGACACAACAGGAGTTAAAAATAGTATATATTCCTGGTGGCAGGAAGGAAATCATTTTGGCTTGGCCTTTTTCGTGACAGAAACAAATTTAAAAGATTATTTTTGTATTTAAACCAACATAAATACATTACAGAGTAGAATATAAAATGCATAAATGCTATGAAAAAGAGAGCATAAATGAAAGGATATCCCAGTTGTGTGAACAGCCTTGAGCTATATACCCAGTCCCCAAGAGGCGTCATCTCATGGTCTTCTACCTTTCAGGTTTGTTCAGAGGAAAGATTTCAAGACACTTCCCTCTACATTTTCCTCATCTGGCCAACTCCTAGTCATCTCTGATAGCTCCTTGTACTCCTTTGATCATGTCACTCTGTACATTTTGTTGTGGTTATTTGTTTAAAATCTGCCTCCCTTAATAGAATGGCAAGAAATTGGTTACCTTGTCCTCCAATTCCTGGTGCAGTGTCTGTGTGTGTATAAGAGGCCAATGAATTAATAAGTTAATGAACTAAAGATGCCTGATTGTTATGGGCCGAATTGTTTCCCCTCAAAATTAATACGTTAAAGTCCTAACTCCAGCACTTCAGAATGTGACCTTATGTGGAGTAGGGCCTTTAAAAAAGTAATCAAGCTAAAAAAAGTTATACAAGTGGCCTCAATAAAATATGACTGGTGTCCTTATAAGAAGAGGAGATTTGGACATAGAGATATGCATAGAAGAAAGATCATACAAAGAAATGGCCAAGAAGATAGTCCTGGAATAGATCTTCCCTCACAACCTTCAGAAGGAACCAGCTCTGCCCACAGCTTGATCTCAGACTTTCAACCTCCAGAACTGCAAGACCATACATTTCTGTTGTTTCAGTTGCTCACTCTGTGGTACTTTGTTATACAATCCTAGAAAATTAATACACTCATCTTCAAATCCTTCAGATGGCCCTACCTCCCATTAATATAAATGTGAGTCTCTTTCCTTGCTCTCTTGCTCTCCATGTAATGAAATACATACTACCCCACAGACGGAAGAAGTAGGCCTTCAAATCCTATACAATTTTCAGGCATTTTTTCCTTTAATATTGTAACCCAGCAGCCTTCTACAATAGGCAGAAAAATCATGAAGATAGTTTAACTGGAGAGATGACAAATAAGTGCCATTTTAGTTTATAAGGAGAATTAAATTTTTGAGAACTAAACATCCTAATTGGTATCTTAAAATTTTTCATTAAAAAACAATCCCGGTTCATTGAGTTTACTTATAAACTTTGGCTGTAGTTTACACTTAGAACAAATGGTTTTAATTTCATTATACACTACCAAATCAACCAAGTCATTGCACATGTAAACTTAACCTTCATGTCTTGCAAATATGTGTGTGTATGTGTGTGTGTGTGTGTGTGTGTGTGTTTCCTGGTGCTTTCCTCTAATTTTTATTGTTTAAATTTTTTTCTTTATTGTTTCTCAGTAACTGAGTGTTCCTTAAACCAGACAGAGAAAAACAAAAGGAAAGACATTCTCAATCATGGGACTGAGGCTGTTAGATCCCAGAGATTGTTTTCCAAAGAGTAAATCAAAGTACTTTTCCACTTGAATCACAGTACTTTTCCAGGACTAGCTATAGGATTATCGTGGTACAAATTTATTTGCTGTGACAGAATAGAGAAAATTTAGGCTATTATTTTCCACAGACCCTAAACACTTTTGCAAGAATATCAAAACCCTAAGTTAACATTGTTTCACTTAATATGACCCAGTGTTAACAATTAAACAGGGCCAAGCATTCTGTAAATATTTAAAACTCTACAAATTTACACTTGGCATCATCTATGAAAAATTTGGGTACCTACCACTCATTTGGAATTCAGGTGTGAATTATAAAGTGCTCAAAAAATTTAAAATAACAGAAGGCAGGCCAGGGTCATATGCAGGCAGGAGTACTAAGGGTAAGGAGAAGTGCTAGTTGACATCCTAACATCAAATGAGGAAGCAGGAAACCCATAAAAACTGGTCACAAGCATATAAAACCCCAGCATTCATTTTTTATAGAAGCACCGAATGTTAAATGTGTCATAGGCCCCAAGATATTAATGTAATACAACCCAACAGAAGGAGACAGGGTCGCTGCAGTGCTCCCTGGAAAGGCAAAGGGATCAGGAACCAGGCACTCGGAAGGCCCCCGATTAGCCAGGCCACTTGGGAAAGTCATTTAATCTCTCAAAGCTGCTCTTTATCCACAAATAAAAATAATAATTCTGTCGTTGCCTACTCTAAGGGTCATGGTGGGGATCAAAAGTAAAAGAGCTGCTGCATAGAGTCACTGACTGGATTTCACACCTCGTTCCCTCCTCTCTCTTTTCTTGGCTTCCAGCACCCTACACACCACCCTGTTTCCCTCTAATGCATTGGCTATTCCTGCTCATACTGCTATGCAGGTTCCATTCTTTGATCTCTAAATTTTGGAATACCCTAGACTTCAGTCCTTATCCTTTTTCTCTGGCCTATATAAGGTCTCTCCTCAGGTAATCTCAAGGCTCTAAGTATGATTCCTTTTGCTAATCATTCCCACATTTTTATCTCCGATTTTAACCTTCCTTCTGAATTTCAGACTTACATATCTAACTGTAAACTCGACATATTCACTTGATGCCTGATAGGCAACTCAAACTTTATATGGCCAAAAGAGGCCTCTTGATTCTACACAATCCAACCCCTTATTTTCCTAGTCTTCTCTATTTTTGTCATTCATCCTCTCAATTGCTCAAGACAAAAAAAAAAAAATCTAGGAGCTAGATTTCCTGGTCCCTCATCTCCCACATCCTATCCACCAGCAAGAACTGTCTCCGAAACAGATATCAAATCTGTCCATTTCTCTTCACCACTACTACCATAGCCCTTGTTCAAACCACCGTCTTTGCTCATCTGAATGTCCACAGACGACTCTCAACTGGTCCTCATTTTCCTATTAGCCTAGGCAAACTTTTTTTAAACATTTATTATAGCCTTTATACAAACTTAATTTAGTGACATTATATAAATAAATAACAAATGCATAAAATACAGTGTTTTTAATTTAAAAATCACCAAACAATTACACATATATGTATATGTAAAAAAAGTAAAAATCAATAAAGGCCTAGAATGATACACACAAAATCTATGATACATTTAACTTCTTCAAAAAAAATTAAGACAAGGATGAAGGACAAAATGGACTTGACTTTAACACATAACATTCCCTTCTTTTAAAAAGCATAAGAACTTGGAGCAAACATGTCAGTATGTTAAATGTTGATTCTTGGTCAGATATTTTGATACTGTTCTCTGTAAATTTCTTCTGATTTTTTTCAAAATAAAAAAAGTAAACCCAGAAAGGAGAAGATAGAAAACATAACAAGGACAAGGGTAAAAGGAGGATATAAAAAGTATAAAAGGATAATATCCTGAGCTAAAAAAAATGCATTAAAACTTTAAATATAAAATGTTCTACACATGTACAGGTAGAGAAGTATTTCAACTTTTTGAAAAAGGAAAAAAAAGTCTTGCTCTCTTTCTAATTGAAATGTTTCTATGTGTCTCTGCACTGTATAAAATCTTGAAAATATAAATCAAATCATATAATCTATTTAGAGTCTTCCAGTGGCACAACACATTTAGAATCAAATTCAAATTCTTTACCATAGTATACAAAGTCCTACCAAATCTGAATTCTAATCATCTCTCCAACTTCCTCTGGCCCCACCACCATCATCTAGGGGCCAGCCATACCACCTGTCTGTCAATCACAAGTTCTTCCTCACATGAAGCCCTTTGCAGTGGCACCTCATCTGCCTGGATGGCACTTCTCCCAGAACTAAACTTGACTGGAACCTTCTTGTCATACGAGTCTTTTCAAATAAGACTGCCTCAAGGAGACTTCTCTTGACCAACTGATCTAAAGGAGCCCCGTAACACTCTCAATTATATCACCCCATTATAATTCTCTTCATAGCACTGACCACCATCTGATATTTTACTGATATTTTACTGTTTATTTATTGGTATTTATTCATGCATTTTCTTCATCCCCCATCCTTCTCCTGGAACATAAACTCTATGACTGCAGAGGCTATGTTATATCCCCAGGACTAAGAACTATGATGATCCTCTATAAAGAGTGTATTTGTCTCTAGTGCAGTATAACAAATTACCATAATCTTAGTGGCTCCAAACAGCAACCATTTATTAGTACTGGTCCTTTAGGTCAGAAGTCCATTCACAGCTTGGCTAGGGTCTATGATCTGATGAGGGCACTAAAGGCTGAAATCAAGGTGTTGACTAGGCTAAGTTCTTATCTGGAGGCTCTGGAGAAGAATCTGCTTCCAAGCTCATTCAGAGTATTAGCAAAATCCAGCTTCATGATACTATAAAATTGAGATCTCCATTTCCTTACTAACTATCAGCCAAGGGTTCCTAGAGGCCACCCACACTCCTTATCATCTGGGCCCCTCCATCTTCAGGCTGGCAATTGTGTGGCAAAGTCTTCTTATGCTTTCCAATCTGACTTTCTCTTCTATTAACAGCTGGAAAACTCTGTTTTCAAGGACTCATTTGACTCAATAGTGCCCACTTGGATAATTTCCCTATTTTAATGTCAACTGTGCCATATAAAAAAATCTAATCACAAGAGCAAAATCCACTGTATTAGTCAGGGTTCTCTAGAGGGATAGAACTAATAGGATAGATGTGTGTTAATTTTATTTTATTTTATTTTATTTTACTTTATTTTGAGATGGAGTCTCCCTTCTTTGTCCAGGCTGAGTGTAATGGTGTAATCTCGGCTCACTGCAACCTCCACCTCCTGGGTTCAAGCAATTCTCCTGCCTCAGCCTCCCAAGTAGCTGGGATTACAGGCATGTGCCAGCATACCCAACTAATTTTTGGATTTTTAGTAAAGACGGGGTTTCACCATGTTGACCAGGCTGGTCTCGAACTCCTGACCTCAAGTGATTCTCCTGCCTCGGTTTCCTAAAGTGCTGGGATTACAGGCGTGAGCGACCACACCTGATTGGATAGATGTATTTGAAAAGGAGAGTTTATTCAGGAGTATTAACTTACACAGTCACAAGGTCCCACAATAAACCGTCTTCAAGCTGAGGAGCAAAAAAGTCAGTCTGAGTCCCAAAGCTGAAGAACCTGGGAGTCCAATGTTCAAGGGCAGCAAACATCCAGCACAGGAGAAAGATGTAGGCTGGGAAGCTAAGCCAGTCTGATCTCTCATGTTCTTCTACTTGCTTTTATTCTGGTCATACTGGTAGCTGACTAGATGGTGCCCACACAGATTGAGGGTGGGTCTGCCTTTCCCAGTCCACTGATGCAAATGTTAATCTACTTGGGCAACACCCTCATGAACACACCCTGGATCAATACTTTGCATCCTTCAATCCAATCAAGTAGACACTCAGTATTATCTATTACAATCCACTATATTCATTGTCCTGGGGATTATGAAAAATATGTACAACAGTAAGCAGGAAATCTTAGGGCTTGTTTTAGAATGGCCTTTATCTATCTGCCTAAAAGAGAGGGTATTTTAGGCCAGGCGTGGTGGCTCACGCCTGTAATCCTAGCACTTTGGCAGGTCGAGGTGGGTGGATCACCTGAGGCCAGGAGTTCGTGATCAGCCTGGCCAACATGGTGAAACCCCGTCTCTACTAAAAACAAAATACAAAAATTAGCCGGGCGTGGTGGCACTCACCTGTAATCCCAGCTACTTGGGAGGCTGAGGCAGGAGAATCACTTGAACCCGGGAGGCGGAGGTTGCAATGAGCCGAGATCACGCCATTGCACTCCAGCCTGGGTGACAGAGAGACTGTCAAAAAAAAAAAAAAAAAAAAGAGGGTATTTTACAAACATTGGTGAAAGAAAAAAAGAATGAGTAATAAAAGTAGTTATCTAATATCACACATAATCTCACCAATATTGGCATTAAAGTAATTTAATTCATAAAGAAGTCCCTGTGACATCATGAAAAGCTTAAAGTGGGTATAATTTGCCATGGTTAAGAAGAAAGTTCACAGAAGCAAGAATAATTGGGGGCGAGGGGGTAGCTCAGAAATATAAACCCTAGTTAGCTGATGCAGGCAGTTTAAAATAACAACAACACAGACTAATTGGTAAGACTTGGTTTTCATTTGACTCAGCTACTTACGAGCTCTGATGTTGAGCAATTTATTTAATATATCTAGTTCAGGTTTCTTCCTTCTCAAATGGGCAACCACTCCACAGGTGGTTGTGTGATTTAAATTATTGGATGCATGTTCATTATCTAGAACATTATCCAGAGCATAGTAACTACTTGAAAATTGTCATCCATCACTCTGCAAAAATCAGTTATTTTGAATGCCAATTCAGATTTGCTTCACCCAGGCAGTCTTTCAGTGGATTTTTGCAGGGTAAGAGTGAAGAGGGTTGGTGGTATGTTCTAATGTTAGAAAATTAGTCAGAAATATATATTTCTGAATTGAAACTTATTAAATTAAACAATTATTGGTGTATTGCTTAAGAGCTATATTTCTTTTATTCTAAAAGAAAATAGCCTTATTGGGTTTCACAGAAAATGCATATATTCTTAGAATTTGAACTGCCTGCTTTACTGACCATGAATATCGTGGATTCTGCTCTTGTGATTAGATTTTTTTATATGGTACAGTTGACCTTAAAATACGGAAATTATCCAAGTGGGTCCTGTTGAGTCACATGAGTCCTCTGAAAATAGAGTTTTCCAGTTGGTAATAGAAGAGGAATATATATTTCTGATTAATTTTCCAACATTAGAACATACCACCAACCCTCTTCACTCTTACCCCACAAAAATCCACTGAAAGACCTTGCCTTGATGAAGCAAATCTGGGAATTGTCATTTGAAATAGCTGATATGTGTATATATAAAAAATAATTATATATTTATAACATATATAATATCTATAATTACATATTATATTATAATATATTATATATTACCTATTATATCTATAATTATATATTACACATTATATATTATAGATATTAATTATATATGTTATAAATATGTAATTATAGATATTAATTATATAATATATAATTTCATATATATAAAATCAATGTTCTTCTTGCAAATTACCTGAACAACTTTCTGAACCTCAATTTCTATGAAGTTGCCATACTGAAGACTAACAAATTCAGTGCAGTCAGCTTTCCTTTCACTGATGCAAAGAAATTCTTATTTATTTAGCTAAGTATCATGCAAAGAAATTGAATAAAGTTTAATGAACATATTTTATTAAAAATACCTATCTTTAAATACTGCAATCTCAGCACAGCAAAGAGCTCCTAACAGAAGAGGCAACAGTGCAGTGGCAATAAATCCCAGCTCTGCCACTTAATAGCTCTTTGGCACTGGACAAGTTAACATAATCTCTCTGTGCTTCATTGTTCTCATCTGCAGAATGGAAACAGTAGTTAATCATAGGGCTGATGTAAACACCAAATAATTCAGTATAAGTAAAATATTTAGAACAATGTCTGGCATAGAGTAAATGCCATAAAGATTTATTGACTAAAATTAGGACTTTAAGGAACAAATAGGACCTGGCTGAGGGGACAAGATACCTACATCTCATGCTCATTCAGTGAATACTCCTAATTCATAGATGGTACTATTTAAGTTGCTGTTTTTCTCCAACACCACCACCCCATCTTTTTTTTTCTGATGGGCTGCTGTATCAATTCAGATTTTCTGAGAGGTAGGCACCAAAAAGGGATTAGATGAACAAGAGATTTGATGGGGAAAACACATATGAAAGATAAAGATAAAGGGAGCAGGAGTGGTAAGGAAGAGCTTTCAGATCATAACACAGATTGGATAGTTATGCAAGGAGAGAAAGAAAGAAGGACTGGCCAGGAAAAGCTCAGACTATAGTGAGGTTCTAAGAAAATCTCAGCCAAACCAATAAGGAGTCAACAAGCAAACACAACATTGCCTGTTAGTGGAATCCCACATTGGGTAGAGAAGGGACCCAGTCCCCCCGTCATATCCAGATGTTGGCTAGAAGAGTCCAGATGAAGCACAGCATTGGCAGTTTTGAATGTGAAAGTCCAACAGCTGCCATCAGCTGTGCTTCCCACAAAAGGTCCTCTTAAAAGTGGATCTGAATGGCACACTTCTATGGTTGCTAGAGCCCCTGTGGTTGCATTTATGCAGGTGAAACGCACACATAACATGATGTCCACTGACCTTTTTTATTAGGTCATGATTTATAGACCATTGCTGGCAGGTGGACACCTGGCAGGTATCACTGAACACTCTAATGTTTTGCGGGGACCAGCCAGGAGGAAGCAACTGAGGCTACTGATGGCTCTCTGATGGGATCTATCTATGGGGAAGATTGATGCATTGCTGGTTAAATGTATCTGTGGACTGATGAATTGATCCTTTCCTAAGTTTGGCATTTGCTGATCATGGAGTTCAGTACTGAGCAGCCTTCTTTTACATGAAGGCCAATACAGGAATAATATGTATGGGTACATATTATATGTACACATAGGAGTGTATGTGTGTGTGTATTACTTAGAGGCTATATTTCTTTCATTCAAAAAGAAAATAGACTTATTGGGTTTCACAGAAAAAATATATATCCTTGGAACTTAAATTGCCTGCTTTATTGAATAGAAGAATGCCATTAAGAAAGTTGGCACTGCTTTTTAGCCACCAAAATGATTATATCCAGAATTATTTGAAAAACATCAAGAATAAGGCAACTTTCTAAGTTTCTCATCTTGAAATTAGATCACAGACCACATTTCCAAGTTCAACAGCCCCAGCTGGCTCTCTGGCTTGTGTGTTGACCACATCTCCATAGTATACCAGGTGCTAGGAGAGGACCAGGGGCACAGAACAAAAAGACTAAGTGCCACGGCTTCGGAGGACACTGCCTAGTACACTAAGCTAACAAGGACAAAAGTGCTCTAGAGGTGTGTGAAGACATCATGCAAATTCAGAGGAGTGAGCCTCAACTCATCACTATGGGAAGAATAGTGAATAGCTGGGAACTCCAGGTAGCAAGATGTGCCTTAATGGTGCTGCTGCACACACCTGACATCCAGCTTTTTCCTCATCCTACACCACATCTTTGCTTCTAGTTTAACCTTGACTCTCCAAGTGCAGATGAGCTTAGTGTGACCCTTGCCACCCCAGTCAATTATTTATTCACCAATTTCTTAATCAAGGATATATTGAATACAAAGTGCATTAGACTACAGTTTGTACTGATCCAAGGTCCAGTACATAATATATATCTATATTGTTACATTAATTTGCAGTATTAATCAACTCAAATCACTTAGGGAATAAATAAAATCCCAGCAGCTATAAATTAGCCAGTTTCTCATCTATATTTTGCAAAGATGGCATGAAAGGTTGAAGGATTGTATTAGTTCATTTTCACACTGCTGATAAATACATATCCAAGACCGGGCAATTTACAGAAGAAAGCAGTTTATTGGACTCACAGTTCCATGTGGTTTGGGAGGCCTCACAATCATGGCAGAAGTTGAGGAGGACCAAGTCACATCTTACATGGATGGCGGCAAGCAAAGAGGGAGCTTGTGCAGGGAGACTCCTGTTTTTAAAACCATCAGATCTCATGAGATCCATTCACTGTAACAAGAACAGCAAGGGAAAGATCCGGCCCAGTGATTCAACTATCTCCCACTGGGTCCCTCCCACAACATGCAGGAATTATGGAAGCTACTAGATGAGATTTGGGTGGGGATACAGAGCCAAACCGTATCAACGATTATGAGATTTGCTGCCAGAATATCAGCACTTACCATGTGTGACCTGAACAACTTTCTGAAACTCATTTTCCTTCCCATAATCTGGAAAATGGAGATAACAATATTTATCTTGCAAAGTATGCATTAAATTTCATACGAAAAGAGCAAAGTACAGTGACTGGAATAACATAAAATGAAAGGTAGAAAATAAACTAAGATGTGTAAAAAGGAAATTTAGATTTTTGAAAATAATTTAGAAGTGGGACAAATGCTCCTAAACAAGAAAAAAATCAGGAATCCTAAAGAAAAAGCATAATAGATTTGAATATATAAAATACTTAACCTCTATGTGATAAAATATAGCATAAACAAATGCAACTGAGCATGTAATAGGCCAGGAAAATACAGTTTCAATGAATACAATGAAGATTAATAGCCATTTTTTAAAGTTTCTGCAAATTAATAAGAAAAATACAACCCCAGAGAAAAATGACCAAATATTATATATCAGCAATTCACAGAAGAATTATAGCCAATAAAGACCTGAAAACATTCTCAGCTTAGCTGCTGCTTAAGTAACACAAATTAAAACAAGTAAGTGATTCCATTGTTTTTACTCACCATATGAACACAACAATGTAAATATTCATAACATGCCTTATAGGTAAATATATGGGCAAATGGATACTTTCATATACTGCTTAAGAGAACATTGAGTCAAGGTGCCTGCTGGTGTAGTAAGCTTCACTATTATGATGCTTGGTTACAAAAAATGGGGGAAAGATAATTTGAATCAATTTAAGTTAAAAATAAAAACATTATTACTGTTTACTACTATCATCATAAAGAGATTGAGATATTTCCTCAATCTTAACATTGCTCATGTAGTTTGACTGCAGGAACACTGAGAACCAGGCACTCAAATTGCATTTAGACTTATCTTGGGGGATCTTCTCTGGGTATGGGCTTCATCCTTTTCTCTCTCAGTGCCAAGTAACTTTGTCCCTTTGGTGCAAAACAGCAACCAACAAATTTTGAGTTTTAAGTCCTTAATAGCTTCAACCATCAGAAAATTATTGATTCAAGTCACAAGTTTCCCATGCCCAAAAATTCCAAGAAAGTCAGTCTCTGGCCCTGACTAGATCCAATGAACATTCCTGGACCAATAATTGATAACTTTAGAGATGAGGTTCTATGACTAGCCCAGCTTGAGTCTGGAGCCACTCCTGACCCAATCCATTGCACCAGAAGATGAATTCACATTAACTTGGCTGCTCTCAACAGAAGGATGAGGGAAGTCATAATTCCCAGAGGAAGGGACTGTTATTCCCAGAAGAAAAACATGCTAGCCAGATGCAAAAGAGCTTAAAATATACAGGCACTCAGTGTCCTTTTTAATAAATTAGACAATTAAAAGATAAATTGGTATAATCAATTAATTAGAAGAGGAATTTAGCAATATCTATGAAGACTTTATATAATCTTATGTCCACTAATTCCACTTTTGGTCATGTATCATAAAATGAACATATATACACAAAAAGTATTAATTTATTAACTTGTTCATCAAATATTTAGTGCATGGTGTGTGCTTACTATTCTAAGAGCTGGAATAATAGTAATAAAAAAGATAAAACTTTTCTGTATTTACATTTGAGTGGAGAACAGAAATTATAAATAAGTGATCGGCACATAACAAATGTTTGTTATTAAGCATTCTGTCCAATTTCAATGTCTAGATGTCATAAACTTACAATATAAATATATCTTTTGTTTATGATGAGTTTTCAATATTTCAAATCTTCATCTATGATATCATATACACTAGCAATTGCAAATGGTGTCATGTCTAATTTTTACAGAATTGTACACTTTACAAAAAGTTTTCACATCTACTATCTCATTTCTCTAATTCATCAACACTCCAAATTAGATAAAGGCAGTATTTTTATTACTTTATCATTGAATCTCCTCTCCAGAGCCAAGCAAAATGCAAGGTAAGCACCAAATAAGAATTTGTTAAGGTATCAAAATTAAGAGGCATGGCTAAAACACAGAGGTGCTTAGGTAACATAGCAAGTTATATCTTTGCAGCTGCCATTCCTTCTAGGTTTAAGGACCTTGAAATTTGGCTTTTAAAATAAATAATTAAGTATTTTGTTCATGGTCTATTCACAAAACAAGAATTGCTCTTGTAAAACTTGGAATAGCAACTGGAATTCAACGTATGGAGCATAGAAAGAAGTTTTGGTAACACCCAGATTTGAGCCTCAGGAGAAATCTAAGACTCATGTTTTAATTTTAAACACATATGTGTGACCTGGACAAGTTACTCTGCCTCTACAAAATGAGGTGATTGATTCAATTGAATAATTTCTTCTGGCTACAAAATGTGATGATATGTCTTCTTTTTCAACCATACCTGTTCCATAACTGGGGATGGACCTCAATGGTTGTGCTTTAGTTGACTCTGAAGACAAGGAAATGCATTGTAAAACAAAGTCATTCCAGGCATCCATGTGATCAAATGAGTGTTTTAGGCTCCAAAAATGAGGTTGCAAACCTAATTATGAAAAAGAATAAGCATTAGTTCTGTTACTTAGTTAAATGAGTCAACAGAAGAGAGTTTAAGCCTATTCTCTTTCTTGGTGAAGTCTCATCAAATGCCATGACTTTGCAGATACCTACCTAGGTAAATGCATTGAATGGAAACTACTGAATAAGAAAGTCTGTTCTTAGGCAATCACTTTGGGCTGAAAATGTAATGACAGAAGTAGTCCTTAGACAGGGTATAACATGATTAGTTATATCCTTCTCGATTACAAAGAATAACAAGCACACATAGTCCCTCACCTAATTTTCGTGGCAGCTTCCTGTGGTGGGATATAAATGGGTTTTGGAATACCATGAACTCAGGTTGAAAATTCTAGCCTTTGCCCTGAATGACATTGGCTAAGCTATTAAACTCCCTTAAACTCAAATTTCTAATCTACAAAATTAGGATAATAATATTTACATTATGAAATTTAAGTCACAAATGTATTTAAGCACCTGGTTGAGTCTTGTGACACCAAATAGATCATGAATAAACATTGACATATCACAGTTTGTTTAACCATTCATCTATTAAAAGACATCTGGATTGCTTCCAGTTCTGCCTATTATAAATAAAACTTCTTTGAATATTTATGTACAAGTTCTATAAAAATAAGTTTTCATTTCCCTGAATAAATCCCTCAAAGTGGAATTGCTGAATGATATGATAGCTGCATATTTAGTTTATAAAGAAATTGCCAACCTGTTTTCAAGAGTGACTGTGCCCCTTTACATACCACCAGCAACAAAATGAGATCCACTCTCTTCACATTCTTAACAGTATTTGGTATTGTCGTAATTTTTATTTGTGCCATTCTGATAGGTATGTAGTGATAACTCATCATGGCTTTAATTTTTTTGCCATTTGCTAATCAGGCTGTTTGTTTTGAGAGTTCTTTATGTATTTTATATGCTACCCCTTTGTCAGGGAAGTGGTTTCCAAATATTGTGTCTCCAGCTTCTATCTTGTCTGTTCATTCCCTTAGCAGTGTTATTCTGAAGGCAAAAGTTTTTAATTTCAGTGAAGTCCAATTTATTCATTTTCATCTTTTATGAATCTTACTAATAATGTTATATTTAAGAACCCTTCATGCAAGACTAGGTCACAGAGCTTCTCTCCTATGTTCTCTTCTAAAAGATTAACAGTTCTATGTTTTATGTTTAAATACATAATGCATTTTACATTTTTGTATAACATGTGAAGTTTAGGTTTATGTTCATTTTTATTGCCTATAAATTACAATTACTCTAGCACCATTTGTTGAAAAAGTTGTAATTCCTCCTATGAATTGCTTTTCCATCTTTGTCAAAAATTGCCAAGACCATACACTGGGGAAAGGCCAATATCTTCAATAAATGGTGCTAGGGAAATTGGATATCCATATGCAGAAGAATGAAACTAGACCCCCACTTTGAACTAAATGTAAGACCCAATATAATAAAACTATTAAGTAGAACAGAGAAATGCTTCAGAAAATTGGTTTGAGAAAATATTTTATGAATAAAACCTGAAAAGCACAGGCAACAAAAACAAAAATAGACAGATGGGATGAAATCAAACTAAAAACCTTCTGCCCAGCAAAGGAAATAATGAGCAGAGTGAAAAGACAAGCTACAGTCTAATGAGAGAAAATATTTGCACACTATTTATCCTACAAGGGATTAATATTCAGAATATACAAGGAACTCAAACATCTCAACTACAAAAAAAATTTAATTAAAAATTTAAAAATAATAAAAATCAGTTGGGCATATTTATGTAGTCCCTTTGTATTCATTCTCTTTATGTCCTTTTCATCTATATGTCTATCCTTCCGCCAATAACATGCGGTCTTGGTTACTATAGCTAAATAAGTCTTGAACTTGGGCAGAGTGACTCCTCACACTACATTCTTTTTCACAATTGTTTTAGCTATTCTAGTTCCCTTGCCTTTCCATACTACTGTTAGAATAATCTCGTCTACATGTACAAAAAATATAGCTGGAATTTTGATGAGAATCTTATTAAATCTGTTTATCAGTCTGGGGAGAATTGACATTTTTATTATGTTGAGTCTTCCAATCCATAAACATAGTACACCTCTTCATTTATTTAGAAATTCTTTGATTTCTTCCATCAGTAGTTTGTAGTTTTCAGCTTGTAATTCCTGTACATATTTTTTATATTTACACCTCAGTATTTAATTTTTGGAGCAATTGTAAATGGTATCATACTTTTAATTTTGATGTCCATGTTTTCACTGCTAGCATATAGAAATGCAATTAGTTTTTGCATGTTTATCTGGTATCCGGTGATCTTTCTGAACTTACTTATGAGTTCTGGGAGAGTTTTTATAACACATTCTTTCAGATTTTCTATGTAGACAACCATGTCTTCTACAAATAGTGAAAGTAGTATTTCTTCCTTTTTGATGTGTATGTCTTTTTCTTTGCTTGCCTTAATTGCAACAACTAGAAAGAACTTCAGCATTATGTAAAATAAGAATGATGAAAGCTGACATCATGTATTTTTCTCAATTTAAGGGGAAAGCATTCAGTAATTCATCACTAAGCATAATGCTAAGCTGTAGATATTTTATAATTTTTTACTCAAGCTGAGAAAGTTATCCTGTATTTCTATTTTTTATGATAGATTTTATAATAAACACACACTGAATTCTGTCAAATGTTTTGTTTTATTCTGTTTTCTTTGCATCAACTAACATGATTGTGTGGTTTTTTTCCTTTCTTTCCTCTGGTAATATGGTGGGTTACACTGGCTAGTTTTTCTATATTGAACCAGACTTGCATCCTTGGAATAAATCTATTTTGGTCATGAAGTATAATTATGTTTATATATTATTGAAATATATTTGTTAATGTTTTATAAAATATTTTTTCTGTTTATATTCGTGAGGGATATTTACCTATAGTTTTCTTTATTCTGTACTTCTTTTGAGTTTTCATTTCAGAATACCATTAGCTTCATACATTTAATTAGGAAGTAGTTCTAGTTTGTTTTCTAGAGAGACTAGACTGTGCTGAATTGGTATTAGTTGTTCTTCAAATATTTGGTAGAATTCTTCCGTAAAATCATCTGGGACTGGATGTATTAGTCTATTCTCACACTGCTATAAAGAACTTCCTGAGACTGGTAATTTATGAAGAAAAGAGGTTTGACTCACAATTCCATAGGCTGTACAGGATGCATGGCTTGAAGACTTAAGGAAACTTATAATTATGGTGGAAGGCAAGGGGAAGCAAACACACCTTCACATGTAGGAGCAGGAGGAACAGAGAGCGAGAGAAGGGGGAAGTGCTACACATTTTCAAACAACCAGATCTCATGAGAACTCACTATCATGACAACAGCAAGGAAATCCTTCCTTCCCCATGATCTAATTAACTCCTACCCGGTTCCTCCCCCAACATTAGGGATTACAATTCAATGAGATTTGGGTGGGGATCAAAGAGTTTTAAAGTTACAAATTCAATTTTTATGAGTTGCTGGGCTATAAAAATTATCTATTTCTTATTGAGTGTGTTCAGAGTTTGCTTTCTGAAGAATTGATCCATTTTATGTGTTATCAAATGTTTGTATGTGGAGTTGTTCGTATATTCACCTATTATCTAATGTCTTCAGGGTTTGTGGTTATATCAGTTGTTTCATTTTTTTATATTGGTAAATTGCCTTTTCTCTTTTTTTCTCTTTGTCACTCTTACTAGAAATTTGCAAGAACCAGCTGTTTTTCTCTATTTCTAATTTTGTTAATTTCTACTCTTATCTTTATCATTTCCTTTCTTCTGCCTGCTTTATTTATTCTTCTTTCAGTTTCTTGAGGTGGAAGCTAAGACTATTAATTTGAAATGTGTCCTGTGTTCCAATGTAAGCATTTAGTGCTATAAATTTTTCTCTCAGTACTGCTTTAGCTGCATTCCACAAATTCTGACATGTATTATTTTCATTTTCATTCAGTTCAATGTATTTTTTTATTTCCCTTGAGAGTTCTTCTTTGACTCAAAGGTTATTTAGAAGTAAGTTGTCTAGTTTTTAAGTGATTGGAGGTTTTACTGTTATTTTTAAAAATAATTTCTAGTTCGATTTCACTGTAGTCAGACAACATGCTCTGGATGATTTTAATTGTTATAAGTTTGTTGTTGTTCTTTTTATGACTCAGAATATGATTTAACTTGGTATATGTTCCATAGGTGCTTAAAAAAATGTGTATTCTGCTGTTGATTGAGTGTTCTGTAAATATTGATTACATCCTGTTGGTTCCAGTAGTCTTGTGACATGAATATTAGATCTTTTGACATAGTCACATAAGTCCTGAGTATCTGTTCAATTTCCAAGTTTATTTTCTATTGTTCAGATTGGATAATTTCTATTATTCTTTCTTTCAGTTTACTGATTCTTTTCTCTGTTCCCTCCATTCAGCTGTTGAATCCATCTACTGAATTTTTTTGTTATTGCATTTTCTGCTCTAAAATCTGACTTTACAGCTTCTACTTCTGTTCATTCAAGAGAGATTGTCCTGGTTCTTGGTTTGATGAATCATTTTTACTGGAACCTGGACATTTTGGGTATTTTGTTAAGAAACTCCAGATTTCATTTTAACCTTATACTTTTGTTAGCTATCAATGATATCACTCTGACAACAGCAGACAGGGATATTGACTCATTACTTCCAGGTAGAGATAGAAGTCCAGGTTCCTCACTTGGCCCCTGTTGATACCTGAGAACAGGGGGCTCTATGTTACTACTGAGAGGAAGTGGGGGTCTCAGTTCCCCACTACCCCTCACCTGATACCACCCTGGATAAAAGTGCAAATGACTCATTACTGCTCCCCACATGTCCACCACAGGGATTGTATGGCCTCATTACCACTGAACACTAGCAAAAATCCAGACTCTCCATTAGGTATCTTCTGATGTCGACTCAGTAGCGGGAGGGAGTAGAACCTAATTACTGCAGGGTGCAGGTGGAAGTCCAGGTTCACATGTGGTCTCCACTGACATTGTGAGTGGGGGGTCTTC
The DNA here is from genome assembly GCF_049350105.2 of Macaca mulatta. Classification (NCBI taxonomy): domain Eukaryota; kingdom Metazoa; phylum Chordata; class Mammalia; order Primates; family Cercopithecidae; genus Macaca; species Macaca mulatta. The sequence goes on from NC_133410.1 coordinate 14,035,266, forward strand.
ATTACTTCTCAGCAAGAATGAAAGTACTAGCTTTCTATTTGGCCTCCTCTAACACCATCCAGCACCATCTAACACATCCAGGTATGTTTAGGGTGTTGGGGGAAACACTTTGTTACAGCCTAGCAAGAGTGGAGCTCTAGGCTACCCACTTGGTCTTTACTGGCATAGCTGATAGCCGGGTCACATTTTTTTTTTTTCTGTCGTTATTTGGCCGGAATAGGATGGTTATCGTCTAAAGTTTCTGTGCTGCTAGACTGCCCCTTCACCTTTTTTTTTTTTTTTTTTTTTTTTTTTTTACATAGAGCAGACTTTTGTTTGGGCTTTGTTTGTTTGTTTGTTTGTTTGAACATGTTAGCATTTACAGAGTTCTAGATTCTCCACCTCCAATTCTGGGATATACAAGGCAAAAAGGAAATCAAAGGGCCTTACTGTCCCTTGGGTTCCAAGATGCCTAGATGGTTATCCTTCTTTTCTTTACCTTTTGGACTTTTAGATTTTTGTTTTGTATATAATATTCAGGGTTATTTGTTGTCCTTAGTGGAAGGAAGAGGGGCAAATAATCTACTCTATCTTCAAGGAGGCAGAGGTTCTAAACATTTATTCTTAATAACATCTTATAAAAACACATTTAAATGACATTGAATAAAATGTTAAAGTAGAGTAAAGATTTCGTATGTTTAGTAATCTTATTGTTATTCCTTACAATATTAAGATTTGTAGGTGAGTATTGGCCACATTCTTAGCAAAGGCATGTGTATGTATAGTCACCTATCTAATTTAAAGGTATTTTTGGTAGGCAGATTGATAACTATGAATAGGTGGTTTGATGGTGCTAAGTAAACCAGCCTTCCTCAAATAAATTCTCTCTCTGGCTAGTGTATAGCATTACCAGGCTTAAGCTTTATCCCTTTAGTGAATGTCTATAATATCTGCTGAATATAAGTATCCATGGAAAATATATGGTACTACTCTAGACCCCAATTTGTGCTACATGCTTCCAACCCTCACCAATAGAAAGGAATTAGATACTTAACAGAACCAAACAAATATGAGGACAGTTCACCATAACTCCCAAGTATATTCTTTTAGACACATACACACAGTCATGTACATGCATCTCTGCAACACATACGTACATATGCATCTCAATCAATCAAATTGACAAAGAAGACCCAATTTAATCAGCATTTTAGATTATAAGTAATATTTATTGACAACTGTTTGGTGTCTGGAATAGGTTACAAGAAGTTGGATGTAACATGTCTTCCCACTCACTTGAAGAGAGAGAATCTGATTTTCTCTTGTGTCTTTCAGTCATTTAGGAGCTAAGCTCAAAAAGTATTTATTAAGCACTTACTCTGTAACAGACACCATGTTACTAGGGATAAGAATGTACAACTCACTTCTTTATGCTTTCTCTTATTTGATGGCTCTTATACCAAAAATTTGTTTCTGTAAAATTGGTTTTCTTAATCATAAATTTGTAATGCATTTTAGAAACTGCTTTCCCATACTTCCACTCATTAATTCTTAAAATAAGGTAGAAAGCTCTATTATTTCTTATATTTAACAAATTAGGGCAGTGAGGTCAAGAAATTTCAGTGTCTTTCCCACCAGCACACAACTAGAACTTCAGTGATGTCGTAAACAGTGATCTTCTGGCCCTCCAAGCCCAGAACACTTTCATATGACACCTAGATGCTGCTCATTTTCCGAGAGCTTTTCCCCCAATGATCTGACCATCTTTGGTTAAGATCCACCTTATGATTGTATTCATTTTCCTAAATTGTTCTACTAAACCAGTAATTCCATGAGGATGAAGCTCTTGTTATGATTCATTACTTTTATACATCTGTCCTTGTTGGCCTTCCCTTACTATTTGTTAATTTCAAAATTGCTGCAATGGATCCAGACTCTGAAAAAGAAATAAGCCTTGATGTTCTTCCTTGTTATCAATCGACCTGCCTCTGCCTCTTCCTAGCTCTGTGGTCTCAGCTAAATTAATAATATTCTCTTAGCTGAGGTTTCTTATTTTATTTTATTTTATTATTTTTTATTATACTTAAAGTTCTACGATACATGTGCAGAACATGCAGGTTTGTTACACAGGTATAAACGTGCCATGGTGGCTTGCTTCACCCATCAACTCGTCATCTATCTTAGGTATTTCTCCTAATGCTATCCCTCCCCTAGCCCCCAAACCCCCGACAGGCCCCAGTGTGTGATGTTCCCCTCCCTGTGTCCATGTGTTGAGGTTTCTTATTTGTAATATGGGTGTAATAATGCTTACCTCTCAGAGCTGTTAAAAATATAAAGAATACTCAACGGATTGTGCAAAACTCCTAGGAGAATGTTTGGCAGAGAGCAGGCCTTCCTCTCCTTCCTACTGCATAACAAACCTCTTGAGAATAGGAACATGTCCACACAGTGCTTTGTACTTATCAGGCATTGGAAACAGATTTGCCGAATGAATGGATAAACAAATATCGCAAAAGGATTTTTAATTATCAGCATTACAAAATAACTTTATATACAGCAAGTTGATACAGTATTTTGGCATATAGTCTTGTAGTACAGTCTACAAGATATATACACACACACACACACACATATATACCAGTATATATACTATACACACTATACATATCTTATAAACTAAAATTGAATATATGATCATTAATAACACTAAATCTTTTCACTTTAATATGTTTGCCCTATTATTTATTTAATCTCTGATGTCTGTACCAGCTCCCTGCTACCTGACTTTATCCTTTCCTGTGAACTAATCATTCATTCATGAATGCAATTAACATTTGCTGACCATTTACTGTCTACCACAAACCAGGATGCATGATTCATAAGACTCTTCTGTCTCTGCCTCCAAAGAATTTATACATTATGAAAAAAACCAATGCATAAATAATTTATAATTAATGGAGGTGTTATGATAGAAGTACAAAAAAGTGCTATGGTTATAAGAATGATTCATTTTGCCTAGGGACTTTGCTTACCAGAGCTTACATGCTAGAAAGTGATTTTTCTCTTTGTAAACTAAATTGACCTACTGGTAATAAAAATAGCTTCCATTTGTATAGTACTTTAAAAGTGCTTTCACATCCATTTCTTCTTTAAATCCTCACAATGAATGTTCTATAGTGTAATGGTTTTCTTTAAGATACATTTGCAAAAAAAAAAAAGGAAGATATGAGGCCAACTCATATGCAACATGGAAATTCATTTGAAATCTCATAGGTAGAAGATAAAAGCCAGAACTGGAAACAGTAGTCAATTGGAACCTCATGGCAATCATTTCAAGAATTTTTGCGATTTTGCTAATAACAAAGACCAGTTTCTTCACCTTCATCCTCAATGCCATCTCCTCATTTCAAGCCTGACCTACCATCTCACTCTTGGGTTATACCAACAGCCTTCTGACTGGATTCTCTGATTTGTATCTCATCTCCCTCCAAACCATTTGCCATATTGGCCACAAAATAATTTTTCAATACAAATTGGACCACATCATTTTCCCATTGAAAGCTGTTTTATATAGAACTTCACACTCCCTATAGAGTTAAGTCCAAATGCTTTCTCATGTATATAAAACTCTCCATCATCTAAACCTGTTAACTTCTTCAAACTTGTTATTGGTCACTTTCTTCCAACTATTCTTACTGATTTTACTCCAAGCCACCATACTATCTCCATTTTTGTGCCTTTATAGATGCAGTTTTTGGCCTAGAATGCTTTTAGCTCTCCACCATTCTGTCTGGTACCATGATGGTAGACATAGAAAGTATGGCGATTTTCTTGTTTATAACTAAACTTACTTAACAACAATAGCAGAATCTTCACAACATAATTTTCGCTCTTCCTTTTTTTCCCTCTTATTTTATTACTACATAAAATAGAGTTTGGGAACTATTAGTATAACTTTTTCTCTTAAAATCTCAGGGAGAGATTATTATGTTTTTATTGCATATTAAAGATTCATGACATTTATATTCATTTAACATAGAACTAAACTATCTTTTATTGTGAGCATATTTTGTGCTACATGCTAAGTAACTAGCTGGGAATAAGTCAAACAGTGCATATCTGAGTGTACCGCGGATCTCATATTCAAATGAAATAGAAAATAAAATAAATAAATGAATTAAATCTTACATATTGGTGAGCAATACTTCTGAGGAAATAAAAGATGGCCTGAAAAGGAGGACACTTTAGAGATTACAGCCCATGAAGGTCTCTAGGAGGAAATAAATCTTAGATGAAATCTGAAAGATGAGGAGTCAGCCACGCAGTTGGAAGAAGAGTCAGCTGGGCCAAGACAGCAGCAAGCCCAGAAACTCTAAGTCAGAGCAAAGTTTGGAGTGTCTGAAGAACTGAACAACCAGAATAGTTGAGCATGGTGCGTGAGAGGTTGAGTGGTCTCAAGTTGATGGTAGAAGACACAGGGCCTTGTAGACTAGACCAAATAAACCACTGGATGACTTTTTAAAAAAAGGATGAATTGGATGCAACACGGGCTACTGGGTAAAGAATGAATTATAAGAGAACAACAGTGGAAACAAGAGAACCAGTTAGGAGGTTATAATAAGGTTCTGTCAAGAGATATTGATGGATGGGACTACAGTGGAGGCAGTGGCAATAGAAAGAAATGGATGGATTTGAGATACACTTTGGAGATGAAACCGACAAGATCATTTTGGAAGCTAAGAAAAAAAATGTAAGATGTGTCCTAGCTCTCTGGCATGAAGCCACTGGGTAGATGGTGAGCCATTTACTGAGATGGAAAAGACTGAGGAAACAAAAAATAAATGGAGGAAAATTGAGAGCTTCATTTTGGACACGTTATATTTGCGGTACCTCTCAAACATCTGAGGGAAGACATCAAGTAGGTAGTCGAATAAGCAGCTCATACCTCAGAAGGGAGTCCCTGAGCTAGATAAGCAAACGTGGAAGTTTTAAATACAGAGGGGAGGTGAGGTGAGTTAATGCATTGAATATATTAAATGAAATAATACATAGAAAGTAGTAGACACTGTATTTGGCATAGTAGCAAACATGTGCTCAAATATTAGCTGTTGGATGCTGCTTGTGGTTAGGACATTCTTCACAAAGGGTAACCTAAGATTTTTTCACTAAGGATAAATGGCTTTTATATTATTTTCTTCTCAATAGAAATATAAACAACCAGTAGTTGTTAAAAGTTACTCATGTATTTGAAAGCTTATTTAGAATGTTTTACATATTCATATGTAGAAGTAGAAAAGATGAAATGAAAAGGTTAATATTAGAAATAGACGGCATATATAACAATATATTACATAATATAAAATATATATTGTATTGTATATAATAGAAATAGATATATAATTTAGTTTCAAAGGTATTTTTAACAGACCAAATGGAAAATTGGTTAAATTATTCAGATTTTAAGAGTTTTAGCATGTACATACAAACATATATATTCCAGAATGCTGATAAATTAATTTATGACACAGGTTGATTTTTATGCATGGTAGTTACAACTAAGAAAATGCAGTTTTACCCTATACATTGTCTCTGCAATTTACTAGCTGTGTGAACTTGGGCAAATTATATAACCCCTTGGTTCCCCAATTTCCACATCCGTAAAACACCAATAATTATACCCTATCTAATCATGTTGTCACGTGAAATGACAATTAATGTGTGTAAAATGTATAGTACAGTGCCTGAAGTAAACCATAAATGATTGGTCTGTACAGTGGTTCTCAACCCCAGATGAATATTAGAATCACCTGGGGAGTTTTTAAAATGTTGATGTCCAGGCTTCACCTAAAGCAATTACATCCGAATCTCTGGAGGTGGGGCTTAAGCCAATAACAGTTTTTAAAAAAATTCATCACATGGGCCAGGTGCAGTGGCTCACACCTGTAATCTCAGCGCTTTGGGAGGCCAAGGCAGGAGGACTGCTTGAGCCCCAAAGTCGAGACCAGCTTGGGCAACAAGGTGAGGCCTTGTCTGTACAAAAAATTTTAAAAATTAGCCAGGCATGGTGGAGTGCACCTAAAGTCCCAGCTACTTGGGAGGCTGAGGCAGGAGGATGGCTTGAGCCCAGGAGATGGAGGCTGCAATGAGCCTTGTTCATGCCACTGCACTCCAGCCTGGGCAACAGCATAAGACCTCGTCTCAAAACAAACTGAAACAAACAAAAAAAAACCTCCCTCACTTTATGATTTCAATCTATATCCAGGGTTGAGAACTACTGATCTATAATAACTATCACATATCATATATGGGCATGTAATGTTTGTGTATGTGAATTATATTCATATAATATTGTGTCATGTCAATTAAACAAGTGGTCAAAAGAATTTAAAAATCTGTCCAGTGATTTAGTTTGAAAAAAATATATAAATTGGAAGAGTAGATAAATGATAATCAGGGCTTACATCTCTGGAGTAAGTTGCCTGCGCACAATCACCATCTCCAACATTCACTAGCTTATAACTTTGGGCAAGTTACTCAACTACTGTTTCCTCATTTATCAACTAGGGATAATGAAGATGCCTATCTCTCATTGTGTTGTTAGTAAAATGTGTGTAATATTGTCTGGCATATCACAGGTATTACATATTTATTATTTTGGGAAATTTGATGGAACTGTTGCTGGGAATGTAAATTAGGTTCAAACACTGCAGAAAGCAGTGTGGCAATTCCTCAAAGAGCTAAAAACAGAACTACCATTAGACCCAGAAATCCCATTACTGGGTGTACACCCAAAGAATGTAAGTAGTTCTATCATAAAGGCACATGCACGTGTATGTTCCCTATAGCACTATTCACAACAACAAAGACATGGAATCAACCTAACTGCCCATCAATGGTAGACTGAAGAACATGTGGTACATACACACCATGAAATACTATGCAGCCATAAAAAAACAAGATCATGTCCTTTGCAGGAACATGGATGGAGCTAGAGGCCATTATCCTTAGCAAACTAACGCAGGCAGAGAAAACCAAATGCCACATATCTTCACTTATAGGTGGGAGCTAAATGATGAGAACACATGGACACAGAGAGGGGAACAACAGACCCCTGGACCTACTGGAGAGTGGAGGGTGAGAGGAGGGAGAAGATCAGGAAAAATAACTCATAGGTACTAGGCTTAATACCTATGAAATAATTTGTACAACAAACCCCCATGACACGAGTTAACCTATGTAACAAACCTGCACATGTACTCCTGAACTTAAAAGTTAAAAAAAGAAATTTGATGAAAATAGGTACTTGGAATGAATATTACTAGTCATTAATATTCAATCTGAGTAACATACTTTTGCATTAGAACTGAAAAACAGATGCTATACCAAAGGTCTGGGGTAACTGTGAAGAAACATTCTCTAGACCTTATATGAAAGATCAAACTAATCCTCATTTCATATTAGCTATTTGTCATCATAGAAAACAATATGTTAATCTTGCCAAGACCTATATAAAACACCATAGAATATGTTAGTAAAAGTATCCAGCATCCCTGAAGCCCTGAATCCCAGATATTACACGACAAACTGCTGGGAATGTTCAAATTATAACCATATACAGATCCTGTGTTAGGTGCAAGTCCTGGAAGTGAATTTTCAGTGATGAATCCCTCTGTCTCGACTGGTTTGACTTCCCCTACTTCTCTAGCCTTGCTCAAACGGCCTCACCTCACCCCCTTGCTCCATCTAGGCAACACCCTCTTCCCTTTCCATAACATGTCCTACTATTTGTCTCCTCCAAGGCTTGGCTATTCTTGCCGACACCTCTTCCTAGAATGTTCTTCCTATTTCCCTCTGACCATCTCACCCCCAACCTACACATCTTTTAAGATTCAACTCAAGTACTAAGCTTTTCCATTGAAGCCTTTCCCCAATGCCCCAGGTTGAAGTAACAATTCCCTCTTTTTTAGCTGCTTACACCATGAACAGAGGGCCATTTAAAACCATCATTGAGGCCGGGCACGGTGGCTCACGCCTGTAATCCAGCACTTTGGGAGGCCTAGGCGGCCGGATCATGAGGTCAGGAGATAAAGACCATCCTGACTAACACCGTGAAACCCCGTCTCTACTAAAAAATACAAAAAGTTAGCCGGGTGTGGTGGTGGGCACCTGTAATCCCAGCTACTTGGAAGGCTGAGGCAGGAGAATGGCGTGAACTCAGGAGGCAGAGCTTGCAGTGAGCCGAGATCACACCACTGCACTCTAGTCTGGGTGATAGAGCAAGACTCTGTCTCAAAACAAAACAAAACAAAACAAACAACCATCATTGAGCCTCCTTAAAGGCCAGAGCACTTGTCTTATTTATTTATTTATTTATTTATTTATTTATTTATGCATCAGCCCCTGACACAGAGCCTGGCTCATTTAACTGATTTCATTGACTTAGAGAATGGAAGGAAGGGAGGGAAGGAAAAAAGAAACAACATCCATTTGTAGAGTATATGACCTAGAGGAAGGACACCAACAATGAGCATGAATGTATAAATGAAAACTTGTGGCCGCTGGTTTCAATAAGATCAACAGAAAAACCATGCTGACACTCAGCCCAGTTTCTCATAAAGTTAATGCAGCATCACATCTCTGCTTCATGAAGAAGCACTGTTCCGGATTTCGGTTAGAATCAGAAGTTTACTTTCAAACACTGAAATTCTCTAGATTTCCATTCTTAATTAAATTAACTCCCATCTTTCAAAGATCTTCACTCAGGAGCTGAGGTGACAGGATCACTTGAGCCTGGAAGGCGGAGACAGCAGTGAGATGAGACTACAGCACTGCACTCCATCGCGGGTGACAGAGAAAGACCCTGTCTCAAAAACAAACAAACAAACAAACAAACCAAAAAATAAGAAAACCAAACACCACAAATCCTCACAAAAAACAAAGATTTTCTAAACTGTTGCCGCCTCTTGGAAGTCTTCTCCAGTTTAGTGGAGACAAAATTATGAGACTCACAAAAATTTCAGCACAGTAAATTAAGAGCAGGAACTCTGGGATACTGTTTCTACTATTAGCTCTGTGGTTTCAGGCAAGCTGCCTAACACCTCTGTGCCTTAGTTCACTTGCCTTTGAAATGAAGACAATAGTAATATTTATCATGGATTTGAAAAGGGTACTGAATGTTCAGAATAATGCCTTGCACATGGAGAGAATGACATAAATGTTAATAGTTTATATTATAAATTGTTAATATATAAATGTGACTATTAGAGGAAAGAATTACTGAATTTTCTTCTTTCCTTCTATCCTTCCCTAAACAAGAATGTAGTTATCTCTGTTTTAATTTCTATAACATTGCTTATTTTATAAGTTCAGGGCCTAAACATATTGGCCATAGAGAGAATATACTTTCACCATTCATATGAATAAACAAGTCTACATTTAACTTACAAAACAGGAGATTTCTCTTCTATAAATCCTTTGTAATATTTGTTGCTTCAGAGTCTATATTAGCAACAGTGAAACTTGGCAAGATAACCAATCTTGTGTAATGGCAGAGAAATGGCAGGACAACCTTGCCTTAGATTTCTAAATTTCAAATAAGGCAGTATCTGTCAGATGCATGGGAATTTTTTTTCTGAACTAAAATGAGCTGAACACAAGTATAAAGCTTATTATCAATCTCATTTTCAGTTCCTTTGAAATCTTTAGTGAGTTGCTCCTAGCTAAGAGACTAGCCATCAAAAAAAAAAAAAAAAAAAATCTATGTGTGGTAGAGGATTAGGTAAATCAAATGCCTATAGAAGTTGAGAATCCATCATTCTTGTTTCCATTCTCCAGTGAAGAGGGTAAATCTTATCCTCTACAGTAAATGAACTACAGAAGGCTCCAAAGAGACTGAATCCTTTAGACAGTATAGGGACCTCTGATGTCATGCCTAAGGAAAAGTTACAGTATGTCCTCAGCAAGGAAGAAGAAATAACAAGTTAGTAAATTATCTCTGTTTACATTTACAACAAACAAACCAATCATTTCTATGCACAGTTTGTACCTAAATTTCAAACATTCTTGATTATTAATGAAAGAGATTATGTTAGAATTCACAAGTAAGTTTGATATCTTGTAGTCTTACTAGAATGAAGTTCCTACATCCCCCAAAGAAATACGTTCTGCTAGTTCAAAGGTCTTTCTATGCCTTTTCCACAGTCTCTCTCTCTCTCCAGATTCTTCCTCCAGCCTCCAGCCACCAGCTCAGACATTTTATCTTGTTGAGCAATAGGGCAGACAACTGGATTCACAGGAAACAAGATGGGGTGAACAGAACACAGGAATGTAACTCGGAAGACAGTGGTGATTTTGCCACTTACTGTTGTGTCTTCATGAATATACTTGACTTTAGCTTTCATTTACTCACAAATCAAATACAGATAATAGTATTACCCCCTCCCTCCATCTCACAAAGTTACCTTGAGGACACTGGAATTGCTTATGAAAGCAATTCTAAGCTGCAAAGTACTAAACAGAAGTCCCTCTGATCCCACTCATTCTATAGCAGAGAGTTTAGTACTCAGTGGCCTCTAGTTTCAGACTGTCTGAGTTTAAATCCAGGCCCTTACTTATTGATTGTGTCCTTGAATGAGTTCATGCTTCAGTTTCCTTATCTGTAAAATGGGGCTAATAATAGCATCAATTTATAAAGCTATTATGAAGTGTGAAATGGAATGGCACCTACGTGGCACTTAGAACAATGCCTAAAACCTAGAAAATAAGAGTATGATCCAGCAAGCACTTCTTTAAGTAGCTACCTTTTGAGTATAGTGGAGCTTTGAGGATTCTAAAGAATGGATAAGATCTAGCTCCTACCCATCTTTGGAGATTTCACAAACTTGTGAAGAGTGGACACTCACGTAAACAAGTGCTGTGACAGAGATAAAATGAGGCAAGGTACAAGGTACAGATTCATCCCTAACTCCCCCCTCTCCCCTTTTGCCCTTATTCCATTTCCCTGCTCTCCCTAGGTAAGTTTGCCCGATAATCCCATACACTTTCACGGCCTCAGCTATCAACTGCACACCAACAAAAACCAAGATCCATAGACCAAAACCCTACTCTTATTCTCTGATATCTTCACTTAGCTTACTCTTTCCCCCCCCCAACCACTCCTCAACCTGTACCTCTTTCAACTAACCCCTCAAACCTAATAATTGGCCAAACTATGACAATTACATCAGAGAAACATGCCCACTCCTCAACTCCCGTATACATCTACTATATTCACCTTAACTATTGCAGCCACCTGCTAAGTATCTCAGTGCCTCCAGTTTCAATCTCCTTATCTGCAACCCATTCCCCATGCAGCCACCTAAGGCGTTCTAAAAATTTTTATCTGTTAACAATACTCCCTCTAAAAAAAGTTTTGGTAGCCTGCCTTTGCTTGTGGAACAGTGTCTTCTTGGGCCTGCAGCACTCTTAACATACGTCTGAGGCTCTTTCCACTCTTATCTTATTTCCCAGATCTCAACGCAAAGAACACTCAGCGTCCTTTTCTAGATGGCATGTGCATCTTCCATTACTCTCCACTTTTGCTCTTGTTGGTTATGTTCTCTCAAATGCCCCACCTGCCACCTATCCATCCACTCATCTTCCAATGTACAGCTCAAATGCCACCGACTGCACATCATTTGCCCTTCTTAATAAATTCCTCAAGACTTATTATTCTTTCACATGGATTTGTATATAACATGTAGGTTAAACCATATGAGTTACCAGTTTTTGGTAGGTCAAAGTGGTCAAATAACTGCAGTTTCCAGTACTTGAACCTATAACATGATATGTTCCTCTTACAGCATTTATCCTGCTTCATCAGACCTCTTTCTTTAAGTATACTTCCCATGTACTGTGTCGTCTTCATCTTTCCATGCCCAGTGCCTCACAGAGTGCCAGGCAAGAAGTACATGCTCCAAGAAAGTGTGTAGAATTCAAGGTAATTGCTGTGTATGGATCTTAACACTTTGTTGAGCTCTCTTAAGTCTAGGTCCTAATCTTACTCTCATTATCTAGAGTCTGCCAAAGGTAAATGTAGCCATCCAGGGCTGTCTGGAAGAGAGTCAGGATTGTAGGTATCCCTTTCCTTTCCCCATTTACATCAAGACCCAGCTCTCTACCTACTACCTAATTACTTAACCTAGGTAGGAAAACATCAGCCTCCCAGGTTGTCCTTTCTTTAGGCAGCAAGTATGTAAAATGCAATGATACCATTCAGGGCACTTAACACATTAATTCACTCATTCAATCATGGGGCTGTGATTGGTACTGGGAATATAGTAGTAACTAAGGCAACTAGAGACTATGAGTTTGGAGTGTTTTAAACTATTCTTCAAACTTTTTCCCCAAGAATTACTCAAAGAAACTGAAAATTTTCCAAAACATAGCTTGCATATTTGAACACTTTTAGATGTCTCATACATACATTTTAAGTTCTCTAAAAATATTGTAAATTGAAATAATTGTTGCAAAGGATATAATTTCAGTACATATTTTATTTTGTCACTTTAAATTACTATTATTTTTAATGTATTTAATGAAATCTGAATATCATAACAATCTGATACCCATGACTATCTTTTTTAATGAGAAAGATGTTTTAATTTAAAAATTTCAGATATTTTTTTCTTTGAACTCACATTTGTATTATACTTTGCCCTTGAATTTTATACATTTATATAAAATCAAAACTGTGGTCCTTCATATTTAGCTCAATTTATGGAACATGTGTACTACATATATTGGCAAACCAGTAAGCCAAATTGTACTTTCCCTCCAGAAAAATTCTGCCTTTATTTTTCAATTCAAACAAATGTGTTAATTTGCATTGCAAATAATGTTATTAAAACATGGAGGCTGGGCACGATGTCTCACACCTGTAATTCCAATATTTTGGGAGGCCAAGGCAGGCATATCACTTGAGGTCAGGAGTTCGAGACCAGCCTGACCAACATGGCAAAAATTAGCTGTGTGTGGTGTTGGACACCTGTAATCCCAGCTACGCAGGATGCTGAGGCCAGAGAATTGCTTGAACTCAGGAGGCAGAGGTTGCAGTGAGCTGAGATCACAACCCTGCCCTCTAGCCTGGGCAACAGAGCGAGACTCCATCTCAAAACAAAAATCAACAAAACCCACAAACATTGAGAAATAAGTTACAAAATGAATCCTATAAGACAGATTATGAAAGGACGTCAAACTTAATATAGATCTAATAAAAGTAACGCATCTCATCAATTATAAGAGGAATATAAATTAATAGGATAATTCTTATCAACTAATTTTAATAAAGCAATGAATGTGCAATTTATCAAATAATGACTATATCATTCCTCTAATAAAAATGCATATCTCTCTCCAGTCAAAAGATAGAGAATGCAGAATGAAGCAAACACAATTCACTCATATGCCATCTACAATAGACACACTAGATTCAAAGATATAAGTAAGTCCAAAGTGAAAAATTAGAAAATTGTACTCCATACAAAGAGTATTCAAAAGAGAATTGGAGTGGCTATACTAGTATCAGACAAAATGGGCTTTAAGACAAGATTTGTTACTAGAGTCAAAAAAGACATAATGATAAAAGGGTCAATTCATCAGGAAGACAACAACAAAAACATAAATGCACCTAACAACAGAGCCTCCTAAAACATGAAGTAAAATACATAAGTTGAAAGGAGAAACAGATATTTAACAATAATAAGTGGAAACATCAATAACTTGCTTCCAATAGTGGCTGAAGACTTGAACAACACTATAAACTAACTAGATATAACTTATCTATAGAAAACTCTAAAAATAGCAGAGTACACATTCTTCTCAAGTACACAGTGAAAATTTTCCACGATAAAGCACATGTGAAGAGACCATTAAAAAAAAACTCAATAAGTTTAAAGACTGTTAAATCACACAAAGGATGTTCTTTGACCACCAAGGAATACATTGAAAAGTCACAATAACAAATACATTTGGAAAACACAAATATGTAAAAAGTAATCTAAACACTTTTAAATAAAAAATGGTTTTAAAATGTACCAGGCAAATCAGAAAATTATTTGAGATTAATGAGACCAAAAACACAACATACCAAAACTTATTAGATACAGCTTAAGCAGTAATCAGAGAGAAATTTGTAGCTGTAATGTTTATTATGAAAAGAAGGAAAATCTCAAATTAATGATCTAAACTTATATCTTACAAAACTACCAAAGAAGAATAAACTAAAACAAAAGCAAGCAGAATAAAAAACATTATAAATATTAAACCACAAATAAATGAAATAGATAATAAAGAGCAAACATCAATGAAATAAAAAGTTACTTATTTAAAAAATCAGTAAAATTAATGAAAGCTTAGTGAGGCTGAACAAGAAAAGAGGAATCAAATTATTAAAATCAGGAATAAAAAAAGGGATCTCAGCACCAACCTCATAGAAATAAAAAGGATTAGAAGAGAACACTATGGACAGGATGCAGTGGCTCACATCTGTAATTCCAGCACGTTGGGAGGCCAAGGCAGGAGGATCACTTGAAGCCAGGAATTCAAGACCAGCCCGGCAACAACGCAAGGCACCATCTCTAGAAAAAAATTAATTTAAAAAAATAAGTAAGTAATAACTTTTTAAAAAAGAGAATGCCATTAACAATTATATATCAACAAATTAGAAAGTCTAGATGAAATAAACAAATTCGCAGACAAACACCAACAACTTATACTAAAATAAGAAGAAATGAAAAGTCTGAATAGATTTATAACAAACACAAATTGAATTAACAATTTTTAAACTTTCCACAAGGAAAGTCTAGGCCCAAATGGCTTTACTCATCAATTCTACCACAAACTTAAAGAAAAATTAATACCAATCCTTCACACACTCTTAACAAAAAATTATAAGAAGTAATACTTCCCAACTCATTCTATGAGATCAGTATTAGTTACTCTAATACCAAAAACAGATGAAAACATCACAAGAAAAAAAACACTACAAGCTGATAACCCCCATAAACATACATGCCAATAGTCTCAACAAATTGCTTGCAATCCAAATCCAGTAACATATAAAAAGGATTATACACCATAACCAAATGAAATGCATCCCAGGAATACAAGGTTGGCTTAAAACATGAAAATCAACCAATTTAATATACTATATTAATACAATAAACCAAAAACTACAATCATCTTAACAGATGGAGAAAAAGCAGTAAAGTAGCAATAACTTGTATATCAACTGTATGGTGAAATAATAATTATTTGCATATATTGATTTAAATAAAACACATTACTCAAGTTAATTTCACCTGTACCTTTTTAATTTTTAAAATGTGGCCAGTGCACACCTGTAATTCCAGCAGTTTGGGAGGCCAAAGCAGGAAGCTAGCTTTAGTACAAGAGTTGGAGACCAGCATGGGCAACATATCGAGGCCTCATCTCTACAAAAACTTTTTTTGAAAATTAGGTAGGCATTGCAGTGCACGTCTGAGTCCTAGCTACTTGGGAAGCTGAGGTGGGAGGTTGCAATGAGCTATGATCACACCACTGCACTCTAGCCTGGGCAACTGAGCCACACCCTGTCTCTAAAAAATAAAATGTGGCTACTAGAAAAGTTCACATTACATATATAGCTCACATTTATGGCTTATGTTATATTTCTATTGGACCACAATGGTCTAGACATATCCTAGTTCGAAGATCAGTGTTCTAACAGCATTTGGTGTTTTCATACATATTTCTCTATGTTATTTATCAGAGCAGAAAACAGAGAATGAGAATGGTTAACATGCCCAGGTAAACATAACCTGCCCCATAGGTGTCAGAACTGGTAGTGGGATTCAGTAATAATCCTTAAAGTCAGAGTTTGCCCTAATTGCATAATTGGTCTCTGGTCTTCCTTAGAGGGATTAAACAGTCATTGAATATGTTTAACATTTAACTTTCAGAAATTTTTTCTGTTTTCCAGATCTAAGAGGAATTTAGCTTTTTTTATTTTTCTCATTTTTTATTTGGATATCTCCTTCCACTGCTAGCAATCCAGGATTTCACTGCCATTACCAGCCCCCATGTTGTCTGGTAACTGTTTTGCTTTGTTTTTGCTTTGGTTATCCATTCTCCAGGACTACCACTGTGTTCAAGCTGGCTTTCTCATCTGCTCTTTACCTTGAACTGCATAGTAGATGACAGCTAAGGTGTTTTGTTAGTTTGTTTAAACATCTATTTTGTGTCAAACACTGTAGAAGACTCTCTATTTAAAATATTGCTAATTATCATCACCATAGCCCCCGCTTCACAGGTAATGTTTGTCTTTACCTTCACAGATGAGAATACTGAGGTTCCCAAAGTTTAATTGCCAAAGTTACATAGTAACAGAGGAAGTTGGACTAAAAGCCAGGTCTCTGACTCTAGCTCTGGTGTGTCCATCATATTGCTCCTCCCTATCTCTTAATATGGGATGAATATGCATCAACTGTGGGCCTACAAACAATGGTATTTTCATATATACGATTTATGTCCTTATGACAATCTTAAGAGTTTCTTATTCTCTGTACCAGTTTGTCTATTTTTTTTCTATTGAAAATTGAAGTCTATGTTTTTTCTTATTGTTATGAATTATGTACTCCAATGTTAGTACAATGGCTTACACTATAAATGAATTTTGGATGTGAGATGACATAAAGTTCTATAATCCTTTCTCAAGTCCAATGAAAAAAAGGAGACAGCAAAAGTGAATTGCTAGCACTGACAATGAAGCACTAACTAGGACTAAAATCAAATATCCCTCTTCCCTCCAAATGTTTTTCCTCTCTTGTCTTTACATTTAATCAATCCTTGCACAAAGGTTGGTCATAATGCCTGCTACCATTTAAGCTTCATGATATTTCTTTTTAACTGAACATTCACAGCTTCCAAAACAAACATTTAAAATGTTGAATCTTCTAAGATTCTAAACAAATTAAGGTCAAATTTGATAGATGCAATGCTCTTCATCTACTTAAAGTCTACATATTTAATATTTAGTCAAGATGCATCACTTTTCTCTGCCTAGAATAATTTATCAATTGACGCGGTTAGCTTTCCACAATGTGGAAAAAGTATAATATATCCAATATATACTGCCAGGCCTCATTCTTACTATAGGAGAAAAATGACTAAGCATATGTGAGGAATATCTCTGAATTTCAGTGGGATATGTTATTTTGAAAATAAGATGCTTTTGCTCTGAGGTCTGTACTACCAATTGTCATTCATGTAGCTAGGTGTCACTTTGAAGACTTGAAGGATTATCCCTTCCACTCCTTAACTTTTAGTAGAAGCAAGGACTGTTGCTTTAACAAAAAAAGTTTTATTTTTTGATATTATAATTGTATATTACTATTGAACACACAGTGATGTTACATGTATACAGAGTTGAATGACTAAATCAAGCTAGTTAACATATCCATCAGCTTAAATACTTACATGATTTTAAATCTAACTGCAACTTTGTACCCTTTGACCAACATCTCCCTGTTCTCCCAGCCCCTGGCCTCAGTAACCACCATTCTATTCCCAGCTTCCATGAATTTGATTGTGTTAGATTCCACATATAAGTGAGAACATATAGTTTTTACCTTTCCGTGCCTGGCTTATTTCACTTCTATAATATCCTCCAGGTTCATCCATGTTGTTGCAGATAGCCAAATTTCCTTCTTTTTTAAGGCTGAATAGTATTCCACTGTGTATATATGCTACATTTGCTTTACCCACTCATCTGTTGGTGAACACTTAGGTTGTTTCTGTGTCTTCGCTACTGTGACTAATGCTGCAGTGAACACAGGAGTACAGACATCACTTTGACATACTGGTTTCAAGTCCTCAGGATATATATACCCAAGCACCATTTTTAAGCATGTGTCTCTGTGACTCTGTTTTGCTCAGGTACTTGCTGAGCAGTGACCCACTCTTTGTCTTTGCTTCTAGCACTAGCCTGAGGGCCAACTAATGAAGCAAGAAACTGAGAAATGAGGAGATGGGGGCATTAATCTCAGTCTATGCAAATTATCTCGAGCAAACAACTTTACCTCTGGGCTTTGGTTTTCCAACAATAAAACAAAAATATGATTTGCTTTATCTACTCACAAAGTATATTGTGACAAGAAAAGGAAATCATAGAAATCTCATTTCAAGCCAGGATTGAGATGAGCTTCAGTGTGTAATTTTATCTGCCCTCTTGTTAGATTTGCTTTACCTCAATATTCTGTAGAGATCACAAGGCTCCACCCATGACCAGCCTGGCAAGGTCATATTGCCCCAAGTAGGATTCCAATTTAGGAAGTCAGTTTCAACCTACAATCTCACTGTTTATGACTCTGCCCAGACAATTAGGGTTGGGAATTATCATAACTAACGTCAATAGCATTTATTTACAGTCTCTGTGAGGATACACAGAATAATGTATGTTTTCTGTTCTTTTCACAGTTACACCTATAGTGCCTTGCACAGTGTCTGGTACAGAGTAGGCACTCGACAAAAGAGTTTCTGAATACATAAATCAATCAATAAGAACTAGGAAAATTAAAGAACATATAAGGCATAGCGACTGCCTCCAAAGACTTGTAATTCAATCAAGTTGATGTGGCCTTAAAGTTACAAGATAAGTAGCAATAGAGAAGGAAGTCAGTCTACGTAAGGGCCCAGTGACCATCGTGACAAAAATTACTGGAGAGGCTGACAGGTTCTCTCCTAGGTGGGGGTATTGGAGTGGGATGATAAATCCCCCTGATGCCACAAAGGGTAACAGAGAACTTCTGTTATGTTTCAGGACTACACTTTGTCATCGGGGAAGATTTTTGATATTTTTCTTTGTCAATGAGTTCATCCCGTGGCATAATAACCAGAATGGAGATTGTAATAACCAGAATGAAACTTTTAGTTTGGTATTGTCAAGGAAAATAACTTTTTTGTCATTGTCAATATGGTTATTCATTTTATTTTTTCTCCAGTAAACATTAGTTAACAATGCTACAGAATCGCACATGTCTTTGTAAAGCATGCTTTGGAAACATCTACCTCGTTCCCTCCTTCCATCTCCCTCCTTCCTTTCCTTACCTTGTTTTCTCCTTTTCTTCATCTTTTCTTCTTACAGCATTCATTGGGCAATTACTAATCAACAAATACTAGGCACTTGTGTTCTAGGTACGTGAAAGGCAAGGGGAATGCGGAGATGCAAGAAGGAATTACATTTGAGCAACATTTCTGCAGTATAATTGACAGAGCATGGTTGCCAATTGTTTTTGGAGAGTGAGAGAGATGAAGGAAGAGGATGACTCATGTGTCAGCTTGAGAAACTGGTTGTGTGATGATGACGTCAGTCAAGACAAGCAGCAAAATAGAAGCAGATTTTGGGGAAGATGTTGAATGCAGGTATAGACACATTGAATTGATGTGGCTGAAGGACACCCAGGTCAAAGTGTTAAATAGGCAGTTGGAAATATGATTTTGACCACGAGGCTAAAGAGATGGATTCGGAAGACATTAGCATTTAGATGATGTTTGAAAACATGATAATAAATTCATCTAGAAAAAGTAGGTAGAAATATAGAAAAGGACCAGAAACATAAACCTAAGGAGCTCTCGCACGTAAAGAATACATAACGATAAAGTGACGGAGGAAATTATGAAGGAAGGTTTAGAAAAGTAGGAGAACTAGAAGTAACTGAGGGTGGTACTATTCTTGAGTGCCACATCAATAAAGCACCTTGAAGTTGGACAAGGTCAGAATGAATCTTAATTTCTACTTTCTCCTTTTCCAAGTCCAAACCAGAACTAATTAGCTCCCATCTAAAGACTCAAAGTTTTCCCATTCTATGGGGTTAATTACATTCATGGGCATGGGCTGTGCCACGGAAAACCAGCAGCATGGAGGTAAGGCATCCAGTTGACCTTAACTGCAGTGCCTCCTAAACTGGTTCCATTTCTACGAGCTGGGGTCTTGATTCCTCTCCTTGTTCAAGCTCCTGCAATGAAACCCTGTGTTCCTGGAGCCTGGAGTACCAACTCAAGGCTTCTGAGACAGGAGTCTTGCCCCTTGTACTCCAGGGTTATCTATTCCCCAGTGTTACAGTCCTGGGTTGACTTACCTGTCCTCATGCACTTATCCTATATCTGACAATGACTGGAATTATTTTTGGCTTGTTTAAGAATCCTAGGAGCATCTGCATGGTGTTTGGATAGCTCCTGAAAGCAAATTAACAATTTATAAACAGACCCTTGTATTACTATTGTATTCTTTTAGCTATCATTTCCTAAAATTGCTATTTATTAATTCAACAATCCCTTTATTCAGTGCATGCATTTCCCAACTCTTGAAAGCCTACTATGTGCAAGGCATTGTTGTAAGTGCTGAGGATACAACAGTGAACAAAACAAGGCATGGACCTTTCCTCATGGGCTTGTGATCTTATAAGAGAGGACAGATAAACAGTTCAAGTACATAGTGGGTCAGATGGAAAAACAAACACCTTATAAAAAATAAGAAGGCTGGGAAAGAGTGGGGGGTTGTTATTTTACAATGGTGGTCAGGGAAGACATCACTGAAAAATGACTTTT
Source organism: Macaca mulatta (assembly GCF_049350105.2). Lineage (NCBI taxonomy): Eukaryota > Metazoa > Chordata > Mammalia > Primates > Cercopithecidae > Macaca > Macaca mulatta. The sequence goes on from NC_133410.1 coordinate 14,055,867, forward strand.
AGCAGAGACCTAAGTGAGAGAGAAACTAAAAAAAAAAAAAAAAAGAATGATTAAAAACATGGTTAAGTGAGCCCAGTTGCTACTTAGGAGACAAGTATTCCAGGTGTGGGAATTGCGAGGGCAAAGGCCCTAAGGCTGAATTGGCCTGGGCTGTTAGAGAAATAAGCATTCCACTGTAGGGAAGTTTTCAGAGGGGTTGGTGGCAGGAGCGATTCTGAAGAACCTTTTGGTTATTAAAATGTTTTGACTTCTATTCTGAGAAAATGTAAGTATTTAGTCAGAGGAGCTGACATGACCTGTTTTCCATTTCAAAAGTATCATCCTGGCTGCTATGTTGGGAATAGACTGGAGAGGGGCAAGATCAGAAGCTGGGATACGAGTTAGTGGGTGAGAGGAACGATCCAGGAAGTAACAGTAGCCTGGCCCAGGCTGCTTGTGGTGAGAATGGGGTGAAGTGCTTGGATTCTGGATATATAGACACTCCTCGCTTTATTGTGCTCTGCTATCTTGTGCTTCTCAGATAATGAGTTTTTTACAAATTGAAGGTTTGTGGCAACCCTGCATCAAGCAAGTCTATCAGCACAATTTTCCCAACAGCATGTGCTCACCTTGTGTCTCTGTGTTACATTTTGGTAATTCTTGTGTTATTTAAAGCTTTGTCATTATTACTATAACTATTCTGGGGATATGTGATCATAATATTTGATGATACTAGTGTAATTGTTTTGGGGCACCACAAACCACAACCATATAAGACAATAATTTAATCAATAAAGGCTTCAGGCCTCCCTATTCCCTGAGAAACAACAATATTGAAATTAGACCAATTAATAACACTCTAATAACCTCTAAGTATTCAAGTGAAAGGAAGAGGCACATGACTCTCACTTTAAGTGAAAAGCTAGAAATAATTAGGCTTAGCGAGGAAGGTATGTGGAAAGCTGAAATAGGTTGAAAGCTAGCCCTCTTGCTCCAAGTAGTTAGCCAAGTTGTGATTGCAAAGGAAAAGTTCATGAAGGAAATTAAAAGTGCTATTCCAGCAAACACATGAGTGATAAGGAAGTGAAACAGCTTTATTGCTGATATAGAAAAAGTGTGAATGGTCTGGATAGAGATGATTAAACCAGCCACAACATTCCCTTAAGCTGAAGCCTATTCCAGAGCAAGGCCCTCTCTTCAATTCTATGAAGGCTGAGAGAGAATTCTATGACGGCTGCAGAAGAAAAAAGCTGGAAGCTAGCAGAGGTGGGTTCGTGCTTAAGAAGCCATCTTCATAACATAAAAGTGCAAGGTAAAACAGAAAGTGCTTACGGAGAAGCTGCAGCAAGTTATCCAGAAATCTAGCTGGGTAATTGATGAAGGTGGCTACACTAAATAATAAGTTTTCACTGTAGAAAAACAGTCTTCTGTTGGAAGAAGATATCATCTAGGACTTTCATAGCTGGAGATGTCAATGCCTAGCTTCAAGCTTCAAAAGATAGGCAGACTCTTTTCTTAAGGGCAAACGTAGCTTGTGACCTTAACTTGAAGCCAATGCTCATTAATCATTCTGAAAATCCTAGGGCCCTTAAGAATTATGCTAAGTCTACTCTGCCTGTGCTTGGTAAATGGAACCACAAAACTTGGAAAGAGCATAGTTTACTGAACATTTTAAGTCCACTGTTGAGATATTACTGCTCATTGACAATGAACCTGATCACCCAAGAGCTCTGATGTACAAGAAGATAATTGTTGTTCTCATATGCCTGCTAGCCCAAATCCATTCTGCAGCCCATGGATTCAAGAGTAATTATGAGTTTCAAGTATTATTATTATTATTTTTGACACAAAGTCTGGCTCTGGCTCTAAGACTGGAGTGCAGTGGCACTATCTCAGCTTCCTGCATCCTCCACCCCCTGGGTCTAGGCGATTCTCCTGCCTCAGTCTCCTGACCAGCTGAGATTACAGGCATGCGCCACCACACCCAGCTAATTTTTGTATTTTTAGAAGTGAACGGTTTTCACCATGTTGGCAAGGCTGGTCTCGAACTCCTGACCTCAAGTGACCTGCCCGCCTTGGCCTCCCAAAGTGCTGGGATTGTTTTGAAATAAAGCTGCTATTAAGCCATTCTTTTAATAATGCAACAAACTCCTTTTTATAATTCTATTTTCATTTTAAAATTTAAAATCACTAAGTTGTCACCAGGATGACCTCAAGTATTATTTTAGAAAAAAATTTCATAAGGCTATAGCTGCCATAGATAGTGATTTCTCTGATGGATAAGAGCAAAGTAAATTGAAACCCTTCTATAAGGGATTCACCATTCTAACAGTCATTCAGAATATCTGTGACTCATGGGAGGTCAAAATATCAACATTAACTGGAGTTTGGAAGAAGCTGATTCCAACCCTCTTGGATGACTTCGAGGGGTTCGAGACTTCATGAAGGAAGTGACTGCATATGTGATAAAAATAACAAGAGAACTAGAATTAGAAGTGGAGCCTGAGGATATGACTGAATTGCTGCAATATTACAATGAAACTTGAATAGCGAAGGAGTTGCTGCTCATGGATAAGCAAAGAAAATGGTTTCTTGAGATGGAATCTACTCCTGGTGAAGATGCTATGAACACAGTTGAAATGACAAAGAAAAGGTTTAGAATATTACATAAATTTAGATGATAAAGAATCAGCAGGTTTTGAGAGGACTAATTTTGAAAGAAGTTCTGTGGACACAATGCTACCAAACAGCATTGCATGCTACAGATAAATCTTTTCGTGAAAGGGAGATTCAATCTATGTGACAAACTCCATTTTTGTCTTAAGAAATTGCCACAACCACCTCCTCCTTCAGCCACCACCATGCTGATCAGACAGCAGCCATGAACGTTGAGACAAAACCCTCCACTGACAAAAAGATTATGACTTGCTGAAGGCTCAGATGATCATTAGCACTTTTTAGCAGTATTTTTAAATTAATGTGTGCATGTTTTTCAGAATAATGCTATTGTGCACTTATTTAAACATAATTACAAGTTATGTTCAGACTATAATATACTATAAACATAACTTTTACATGCACTGGGAAACCAAAAAATTGGTTTGCCTTGCTTTATTGGGATATTTGCTTTATTGTGGTAATCTGGAACCCACGGTATCTCTAGGTTATGCCAGTAATTTAAAGGTAGGACCAGCAACATGTTCTGATGGCTTGGATATGATGCAAGAAGGACAGAAGCGAAGAATGACTCCAGGGTTTTTGGCCTGAGCAACTAGAACAATGGAGTGCCAAATGGGAACTAGAACAATGGAGCGCCACGGGGATCGGGACTAGTGAGGCAGAGTTTAATTTTGGATGTGTTTAATTTGAGGTGTCTATGAGACACTCAGTCAAACCGGCAAGTTGTTCACATAATGTAAAAGCAGAAAAAGAAGGTAGTAGCTAAAGGAGGGAGAATATACGGTCAAAAAGTTTTGGCTTTATTTTTCAAAGGTGAGAACTAGTAAAGCATGTTTTTGTGCACATGGAAGTGTTTCCTCAAGAGGAAAGAGGTCATGATGAAGGAGAGAGAGAGAAAACTGTTGGAGCCCATGTCTTGAGTAGGTTAGGGGTAGGATCTACTCCGCCAGCGGAGAGGCTGGCCTTAGACAGGAGCGCAAACAGATGGGCCATCCGTTGTATTGGGAGGGAAGGCAAGGTGTGCAGGGACAGATGGAGACTGTGGAAGTTCTCCTGTGGTTGCTTCTCTTTTCTCAGTGAAATAAGCATGTAGCTCAGCAGCTGAGAGTGCTATATGCTAGCAGATGCATGTAGGAGAGATGTGACAAGAGGTTTTCAGACAGAGCAGAATGTTTGAAATGGTCTTCTAGGACAGTGGTTTTAAATTTCAGCTCATAATCTGATAGAAGGTGTTAAAACCAACTTTGGAATTTGAGATCAAACGTGATTTTAAAATTAAAATTATAAAAAGGAGTTTGTTGCATGTATATTGGGTTGTAGCAAAAATATTTTTAAAAACACTTGCCCAGGACAGTGGGAGTAAATGAATAAGGGACTGTCAAACACAAAGTCAAGGTCCTAGTTAATGATCATGAGTCAAAATATTTTCACGTCAAAAAAAAAAAAAAAAAATCATAAAATGGACTCATAAGACTTGGCATGGAAACTGCTAGAGGACCATAGTCCCTCCCCACCACGTGCTGCTCCTTCTTCCTACCCCACTCCACTCCCCACTCTAGGAAATCTTTTCATTTGAATATTTTCAATAAGGGCAAGATCACCAGCTTACCCAAGATGTCAGAAAGTAACTTTCTGCTCTAAAAAAACGGGGCCCTCACAAAAGTAGTGAGTAGAGGCCCTGGCAGGATTTGGAATTTGGTGTACTTAATACGAAGTTTGACATTATTATGTAACAACAAACTTGATGGCTTTTCCCCACTTCAGAGAGCTCTAAATCCTCTAAAACAAAACTAGTATCAGAGTACTAATAAATCTTGTTTTTGTTCAAAACTGTAGCCCAGAAAGGCACCAGTTAGCTTTTAAAAGTATGTGCTCTCTCCTCTTTACTAACTGCAGTGTTAATGGATGATAGAGCTAAGGTTTATGCCTGTATTTTCCCCCTATTTCAAGATTTGTTGTTGGATCTGCAAATGATTCCAATCAAATACATCTGTACTTGGAAAAAAATTCATCCGTTTTTAAGATTTTACATTCCTTGGTTGCAGAAGTAGTTTTTTTTCCTGCACAATACCTTTTAAAAAATGAATAAGATGTCAATATGTACTGTGAAAATAACCATTTATATTTTAAATTCTGAGCTCCAGTTATTTTCTAGACATTGTAATTTAGAATAAAAGTACTTCTCCAGTTCTACATTTTGCCTGATTGTTAAAAGTGATTTTGAGATTAATAAGTTGAACCAATTTTCTATTCACCTGACCAAATTCTGAACCATTTATGAGTTTTTAAAAACATACTTTTTCCTTATTGTAAAGGCAACATAAAACTTGGTTCATTGGACAGGATAGCAGAGATAAACATTATACACGAAATACAGTTCCCTGGGGCAATATTGCTCTCTTTCTACCGTGTTTATTTTGATTTATATAAATTTAAGACACTGAACAGAAGTAGAATTCAAATACAGAATGAGGACTTACAAAAATGTACACTCTGCCTACATCAGTAAAAGTATAGTAATTTATAAAATTAAATATTTAATCTTAGCTCACTTGTAAACCAAAATCAAGTAAAGTCTGAATCTACCTTCCATTACTTTGGGGGTTAAGAGTCTATATTCTAGGATTCATTTAATAGTTTCATTTCTCTAAGCATCAAGCAAAACGTTAAAATTACAAAACAGGATCATGAAGTTCATCTCATCATGTTGTATGCATCACTCTGTCATTCTTTATCTAGACCTTCAAATACTCTATGTAAAATGTTTCTATACAAAAGGAAATACACAGGATTAGTTCCTCCTCTAACGCTTCTAAAGAGCTCTACCCTGGAAAGCTCTCTCCCTTCCATTTTGCAAGTCTCAACAAGTCTGCTGCTGAGTCAGAACCTCCTTTTTTTTCCCTGATGTAAGAACTATTTCTCCCTTGAAAATTCATAAAGCTTAGGAATAAATTAGAGTCTCCCTGGGGGGAAGGGGCGGGGACGCCAGAATGAATGTGGTTGGGAGGAGTCCCATGCTGCAGCCCTGATGATGGCACATGAAACGCTTTTATGAAACGGAGCTGGCCCGGGGTTACCATGGGAGCTCGCCGTGGAACCCGTTCCACGCATCCGAGTGTGTAAATAACCACGCGGAGCGTGTTTGTTCCAGGGACTTTGTTCCTTCTTACCCAAGTGAAAATGCCTGGAATACAGCCGGGGCTCCGAGGCTTCATGTTTACCCTACAGAAACACTCTCGGCGGCTATAGGATGTCGGTGACAGCACCCCTACCAGCGCCTACAAACAGAAACAAGCTTAGAGGGAGCTTCCTAGGGCGACGAGGGGGTCCTAGACCCGGCATTCGGGGTCTAGAGGTGCGGGGCGAGGCGCCAGGCGCTCAGCGGACTTCAAGCCTGCAGAGCCCAGATGCGAGTTCACCACAGGACCCCCCGGGCTGCGCCGGGCTCTCGCATTGCGCTGGGGTCCTCGGGCACCTATTTCTACGCGGGCTCGCACGGCGCAGGCGCTGGTCGAGGTCCCGGGCCTCAGTTTCCCCCACGGGGCAGCCCCGCCCTGGGAAGCCCGAGTGGTGCGGCAGGGTTTCTCCTCACTTAGGGCGGAACCGAGGTGACAGGAAGGAGGAGGCACCGCGAGGGGCGGAGACGCGTGCGACCCGGGCAGGTTCTGCGCCGATCCCGCGCCAGGGAGGGGCCGTTGCCCAGGAACCGTCCCTCCCTCCCAGGCGCGTGCTTGCCCTCGTGCGCGCGCCCACCCCGAGCTCCGACCTCTGTCAGCCAGCCGACCCCCGCCCCAACGGGCCTTTCCATTTCCCCGGGAGCGGAGAGGCCCGAGGAGACGCGCCGCTCGCTCCCGCCCTCCCGGGAGCGCGAGCGCGCCCCCGGCTGCGTCTGCATATTAATGAGGGGCGGGGAGGGGCGACGGGGGTGCGGTGGCCTCGCGCCCGCGCGTGCCGGGACGCACCGCGGGGGGCGGCGCGATTGTGAGGTGGCGCTGACGCACGTTCCGGGGTTCTTAAGCGGCCAGGGCGGCGACGGCGACGGGAGCGGCGGCGGCGCCCGAGCCGGTCTCGGGAGGTGGCGGCGGCGGCGATCGCCGCGAGGGGTGGTGGGGCCGTAGTCGGTGCCCCCGGCTCAGTCACGGTGTCCCTCTCTCACTGACTCCTCCTCCTTCCACCACGGCCGCGCAGCCCCAGCGCCGGCGGCTTCCTAGGTGGGGCAGGGGACGAGGAGCGTCTCCTCCCGCTGCCGGCGGCCAGATAAATGAGGGATTTCGGGTTTGGGGTGCTGCAGACCGCCCCGCTTCGAAGCAGCAGCCCCGGGCCCCTGTTCAGCGGCGAGGCGTACGGTCCCTACGCCGTGGGGTCCGCCAACCCGCTGCCCTCCGCCACGCCCTTCGGCCCGCTGTCGCCACCACCGTTGCCTGTCACCGGCTTCTTAGAGGCCGCCTCCCCCTTCTCCATCCCCCTCGGCGGCGGCGCGGGCAGCCCGGCCGCCGCCGCTTCCTCTTCCTCCCCGTTCCTGGCGCATCAGCAGACCATGCAGGATGAGCTGCTGCTGGGGCTGACACAGCAGCCGGCGCGGCCGCTTTCGGGGGCGGCGGCCACGGAGAAACTCCCCAACCACCACCCCGGCGGCGGCACGATCGCGGGTGTGACCCACCTCCTCCCCTCCCAGGACTTCAAACCGAGTCTGCACCACCCCTCCTCCTCCTCCGCCTCCTCCTGCTGCTGCTGCCGCACCTCCTCCCCGCAGGACTTCAGTAAGCGGCAGCAGCAGCAGCTGAGCAGCCAGAAGAGGAAAGAGTTCAGCCCTCCCCACCTTCCCCACCCTCCGGACTCGAAGCCGCCGCCGCCGCCGCCTCCGCCGCTCCACTGCCCCGGTCGGTTCAGCCCGCCGCCGCCGGCCGGCCCGCTCCTCCAGCCGGCGCAGCTTGGTCAGCGCCAGCAGCAACAGCCGCCGCAGCAGTTCAGCCTCCCGCACCCGCAGCACCTCTCGCCGCAGGACTTCGCCCCGCGGCAGCGTCCGGCCGACCTGCCCCCGCTCCCGCAGCTCCCTCCCTCGCCGCCCGCAGCCCCGCGGCGCCGCCACGGAGGCTCGGGCAGCCCTCGCAAGACCCCAGCCCCGGGCGAGGGCAGCGCCGCCGAGTCCCCCAATGCGGGCTTGGCCTCCTCGACGCCGCCGGTGAACCCCGCGCCGGGCTCCATGGAGTCCCCCAACCACCCTCTGCTCAACAGTCCCAGTAACCTCCTGCCCGGCGGTGCGCTTGGCGCGGGCGCCTTCAGCAGCCTGCAGAGCCCGGACCTTCCACACCCGGGCGGCGGCGGCGGCGGCGGGGGCGGGGGGCCCCCAGGAGGCGGAGGGGGAGGCGGCTCCGCGTCGCCGCCGCCGCTGCCCGGCTTCGGCACCCCCTGGTCGGTGCAGACCGCGTCCCCGCCACCCCAGCCCCAGCAGCCGCCGCCGACCCAGCCGCAGCAGCAGCAGCCGCCACCCCAGCAGACGCCCCAGCCGCAGCCGCAGCCGCCCGGCTCGTCGGCCACCACCCCGGGCGGCGGCGGCGGCGGCGGCTCGCTCAGCGCCATGCCGCCGCCCAGCCCCGACTCAGAGAACGGCTTCTACCCCGGGCTGCCGTCGTCCATGAACCCGGCCTTCTTCCCGAGCTTCTCGCCCGTGTCGCCGCACGGCTGCACTGGGCTCAGCGTGCCGACGAGCGGCGGCGGCGGCGGCGGCTTCGGCGGCCCCTTCTCGGCTACCGCTGTGCCCCCTCCGCCGCCGCCCGCCATGAATTTACCTCAACAGCAGCCCCCGCCGCCCGCGGCGCCGCAGCAGCCTCAGAGCCGGAGGTCGCCCGTCAGCCCGCAGCTCCAGCAGCAGCACCAGGCGGCGGCCGCCGCCTTCCTGCAGCAGAGGAACTCCTATAACCACCACCAGGTACGGCGGGCGGCGGCATGGCCGCGCCGCGGGACCGGGAGACTGCGGGCGGGGGACGGAGGCGGCGGCGGGGAGGCCGGGGACCCGATCTTAGCCCCGAGAGAAGCCGCGACGGGGCCACTTGCGCAAGTGAGAGTAGGACTGAGAGGGCGGACGACCGTGACAGGACTCGGAACCCCAGCCCCCGGCGGGGTGGGAAGGCAGTAGCCACCGTGGGCTGCGGGGGCGTGGGAGACGAGTTCGCGCTGGGAGCCGCGGCTGGCCGGGCGCCCCTCGAATGTCCCGGCGCAGCGGTGGGGGCTGGGGCAGGGGCTGAATAGCGCCGTGGCCGCGGGCTGCCGGGCGCGGCGTCTCTCCCTGACCCTCCTAGCTGGCGCATCCCGGGCTCCACCCGGTGCCCTGAGCCTGGAGGGCCGCCGCCCCGGGCCCCTGACTCGGGGAGGCGCGGCGAGGACCGGGGGCGGGCCAGGGGCCTTGGAAGAGCGGCCGTGGAAAGTGAACTTGGGCAGGAGGAAAATGATTGTTGGAGAAGGTGCGTGCGGGGGAGCCCTTGACTCTGTCCTACCGTCCAATGAGGGAAGGCGGAAAGGCTTTTTTTCTTTGGAGTTTGTTTATTCTTAATTGGCCGGCGGGGATCTCGCCTTGAAGCCGCAGCACGCCCGGCGGTCCGTCGAGCCGCTCGCAAAGCTCCGTCCGGTCAACCTGCCGGCAGCGCCGCACCCTGGGCCACCGGCGAGTGGGGAGGGAGCGGCTGACCGCGCTCCTCGCAGGACCTGGTTCCCGCGGTGTCGCCTCCTCGGCTTACAGGACTGGGAAGAAGAAACTGTTAGTGACGGCTCGAGTTCAAACCGAGATACCCCACGATTGTCTTAGTTTCTGTGCTTTTCAATGTTGGTGTCATGTTTTGTGGGTTTTAAGACAAAACTGAACTTGGATCTGGGATTAGTGTTTCCTTGTAGACTCTCGGTACATTTTTTGGTTGCCTTAACCTTCTGCAAGGGAATATTGAGCCGTGTGTATTTTAAGTAGGTAATATTATGAAATAACACTGGGCAGAGGTTTTTATTTTCCGGATCTTTTCTGATTCAAGATCTTTTTTGTTATTCCCTCAATACAATTTTTGGGTGACTGCTGGATTGGTAAATTGACGTCGAAAGAGTGTCTTGTTGGTTTTGAATCTTGTTAGCATTTCTTGCAGTGTTCATTCTGTTTAAGTCCATTTTCTATTTTCGTGATTAAGGATTGACAGAGACGCAAAATATGACCTTAACCCCATAACTTTTTCAGTTGACCAAAGTTTTCAAGGATTAGTCTTTTTTAAAGTGAATATTATCTAAATTAACCCAAGTGAAAGTTAACAGTTTATCTGAGTTAACCAAAGTGATAGTGAACAGTTTTTGTTGAATCACTGATTTCTTTCTTAGAAAAGAGAATGTGGCCTATAAGGATTGAAAATAGGGATTTTGAAATAATGTTCCACGTTTTCATGATTTTTATAATCCTCAGCAACTGTCTTTTGTGTCTCAGAGTCTTCATTTTGTTAACTGGAAACTTGTCCACAGAAAATTATCTGTAGGTAATTTTGTATTCTTAAAGTTGTGATACAGAACGTTGGAAGAACATACACAATGATCCATATTTAACTGTAATCTGCTTTTGAACAAAAGATGGGTCTAGCCATGGAGTGTGAGAGGTCACACAGCTTTCATATAGAATTTTAGATCACTGGAAGATAACTTTGAGCATTAAATCATTTAATAAGGAAAGTAAGGCCCTCAAGAATGAAGTGGTTTGTCCATGGCTCCTTAATTATCCATGGAATTCTGTGGAGGAGGAAAGAGTAATATATACTCATGATTATGTTAGCATTTAAAAGTTTTTAAAAATTGGTACTGTAGATCAGGAGTTTCTCTTTTAATTGTCTTATAAAAAGCAGGTTCAATTTTAAGAGAATCATATTTTTAGTAACTGTCTGGTTCATACTTCTTTGGCTACATCTTAACACCAAAGTATTAAAGTATAAACGTATTGACAGTAGAATTACCAGCAATGAATACTTCTTTAAAAAAAAAAACAAACCCAAAACTACAATTATTAGCCTTTTGGTGGATTTACCATTCTTTGATGACTTGACTTTTCTTGCCACAGGCTTTAGATTAGGATGTAATTTACTTTTGAAAATGAATCAACTTGATGGAGACTTGTATCAAGATCTCTAGTGGAATAATCAAAGCATATAGTTAATTGGCAGTATACCTCAGTGGATCCACCTATGGGCAACATCAGATAATTGCTTGAAAGTTCATGGATAATTAAGTGAAATAAAAACAAAAACACTTTAAGACAAACTGTACTAAAACTGGAATAATATGCCTTAACAGTTAAATAAACAATGCAGAAAAATGACATAGTTTCTATACTGCCCTTATTCCAAAAGGCGATTTTAATTTGTGCAATAGAGTAATTCCCACTTTTGTAGCAGTGCAACTTGTTTTGGAAACATGAAGTCAATGTATTTCACTTGCATGAGTAGGATATTTTAATTAACAAAGACCATATTTTTAGTTGTGTGCCTAGCATAATATGGTTGCTTTAAGATCACCGTGTATGTTATATCTTTAAGAATCTTCAGTTAATTTCAATTTTTTTCTTCATATTTATCATGTATACAGTTATTTCTGAAGCATAAGGAACTGCATGGTTCTATTTCAATAACTGTCATAAAATATCATATTTATAGTACACAAGAAGATGAAAACTTGACCAGCATCAAATATGATTTCACATAGAAAGATCTCAAGACTATTACTTTTATAACCTAGAAAAGATGTATTCTTTTGCCTTTATATATTTCATTCATATAAATTCTTAGGTCTGACATTTGAATTTGAATTGCAAACTCTTTAAATGCCACAATTTAAATAGCTATGTTTTCCCCAGCCTCTTCTGAAACAATCTCCCTGGAGCAACCATCAGAGCAGTGGCTGGGGCACTGGAAGTATGTCCTGGGGAGCAATGCATGGCAGAGATCATCGTAGAACCGGAAACATGGGAATCCCAGGAACTATGAATCAGATATCTCCATTGAAGAAACCGTTTTCTGGTAATGTCATAGCACCACCGAAATTTACTCGCTCAACTCCATCACTGACTCCAAAATCTTGGATTGAAGATAATGTGTTCAGAACAGACAACAATAGTAATACACTCTTACCCTTACAGGTAAGAATGGTATGTAAATGACCTTATCTCTAATGTTAATCTTTCAAAATAGGGAATTGGGTGGTGGTGGTAGTGGTATGGTAAAATTAACATTTTTTCAAATAAAGTTTTAATTTTTAAGCCTGTAATTTAATTAACAAAGGTTAAAATATCTATACAGAGAAAATTGAGAATGTAAAAAAATTCTCTAAACACGCAATGGAAAATAAGCTTAGTAAAACATAGAAAAACCCGTTGTATTGATTAAATACATACTGAAGCTTTCAATTGGCAACTCTTTAAGAATGTTTTCATTTATAAACTGTAATGGGCCACCAAAATTTGTTTCTCCTATAATATAGCTAAGCTAAAATGTTCTGTTATTTTAACTAATCTTAGATTTGACTACGATCGGCTGTATATATATTAGAATATACTTAGTACAGCTGTGATTGTGGCAAAATAATATTAGGGCTTTTTTGCATCTAATTTAAATTTATCTTCACTAATTCACTGATTATTTTTTCTAAATGTGGCCTAATATGTTGATTAGACTTTTTTTTTCCCCCAGGCTTTTTATTATTTTGTTGAAGTTCCTTTATGGCTATTGCAAGTGAGGTTTTTGTTTTGTTTTGTTTTTTCTTAAACCTTTAAAGGATGGAATGAGGATTTAAGATAGAGGTTTATTTTTGGTTTTCTTTCTTTCTTTCATTGGGTGGGTATGGGGAAGACAACTGCTGATTTCTGATGAAAACTTCTATGCTATTGAAGGTGAGATCTAGTTTGCAGTTGCCAGCTTGGGGCTCAGATTCACTCCAAGATAGTTGGTGCACTGCAGCCGGAACATCCAGAATAGACCAGGTAGGCTGCACAGTGTATACTTTTTAGGATTTCGGTTAGGAGTTTAGTATTTATGTTATGAGTAGGATTTAGTATTTACTTTCTTATTATACCTATTGAAACATATGTTAGAGGACACTGAAGCAATTTATTTTTTAAGGATCACCTGCTTTGAACTATTTAATGTAAGAATTTTTTTATTTTCAAATTTAAGAGTAATTAATCCTTTTATATTTCTAAAACATAATAAATATTTTTGGAAAAAGGGATTATATACACAAGAGCACCTGACTTTAAACATCAGTCAAACTAAACAGATTGTATATCTTTTCAGAATTATATGCAATTAGGTACAAAATCATATGTTTACTTAACATGCAGCTTTGTATTTAATGTTTTGTAGAACTTTTCAGTAAATTTTTGTCTTGAAGTCTATTTGTTTTGAGATATATTTCTAAAAAAGACTTCTCTTGGTTTCGTTTTTTCACCTTTATTAAACAATTTATAGCCTAGTATTCTAAATTTTGTTACTGCTTTTGTACCCTGACTTATTCCAAATAATCAGTTTTCTATGGAGAAACCATTAGTGAAAAAGCTGGGAGTTAGCCTTAATCAAATTACATTCACACCTTTTTACAAAATACTATCTTTCTTCTTGCAAACTGAATTTGAATGTATACTAGGTGTACCAGGTGGTGAGGATTATTACAGGATATAGAAAACTCAGTCCTTATATATGCAGGTTCTTTCTTAGAGAGCTCCAGTTTGAATGAGCATAGACTTAACGTCGTGTGTGTTTTATGAATGGAGCTGTGTTATTCTAAGTCTCTTCCTTGGTTAATTTATTAACATGATATGATTTTACAAGTAAGGACATAAACAGATTAGTAATATATTTGTAAGTAACTTTCTAATCTAGAAAGTTAGCACCAATTTTGATAATCAACCACTAACAATTGTTTTAGCCAAGTCCTGCCTGTTTTCCAAAGTAGTCCTGCCAGGGTCTTCACTTAGAAGTGGTAGTTACTTCATGTAATTTGCAAGGTATTGTCTTGTTAATATAAGTTAGCTATTTACGTCTACTCTCTTCTCTACTCTGGTCCAGTTAAACCTTATTAGTGGCATTTTTATGGTAGCATTTTTGTATTTAAATTCAACACGTGAATGCCTAGGAGATGGTATGTTTAGGAGAAGAAAATTAATGTAATTGTTTTGAAGGTGGCAAGAGAAATGTTTTCAGATAGAAGAGGACATAATTACTCTGTTTGTGCAGGAAGAAGCAATAGGATGGATACATATATAGGAGAAATAAGTATCCATGGAAAAGAATACAAATTAGCTGGCATTACAGGGTCCATGAGGCAGGGACAGATGTCGAGAAATCAGGTTATAGAGTTGATTTCAATTGGTGGAATGCTAGAAAGGAGACAGGGGTGATAATGAAAGGGAAGCTTTCAAATCAGCCTCTGGGGCTGCCCTCCCACTTAGACCTCAATCAAAGCTACTCTGCTTTTACCTGTTTTATAACCTAAGATTTTAGGGAGATTTATTTTAGGAAAAATGATTTTGGTGCTTAAAGATAAACTTATCTGGTAAACTGCCGAGATATTGGCATTCCCTTTAGATACTTGAGCCAGACGTGTGATGTGATGAAGTAGAAGACAATGGTGGAGGAAAAAAAGAGATAATGGAAAGTGAATGGAACTGGAAGGAAAGAAGGCCTGTAACTTGGATCTTCTTCCTCTTCCTCATAATCTTTATGACATTGAATGACATAGTTTATGGGCTTTAATCTCTCTGGGTCACAGTTTCCTTATCTGTAAAAGGGGGACCTTGAACTAGGTCATTTAAGGCCTTTCCAGCCAGCTTTTACACTTTCTCTGATCTGTTTTGGCCATTTCTTTTCCTCCCTGGTGCCCCACCCCCTTGCCTCTATTTTTAGAATACAAGCCTCTTGGTTTCTTTGAGCAAAGGGTCTAAGGCATTAGTCTAAGGAAGTGGAGGTAGTATGTGACCTTTCAACTGGACTTAAAAGAAATGTCATTGTCTCCTCTATGTACCCTAAAGGTGCTTATACATAATTTGTTATGTGTTTCCATCTTTCCATAAAAGGTTGAGGTATTTGAAGTTGAGCCTCTTAAAAATACAGCAGTAGCTACAAAATGAAATTGATATCTTAAAATGTTGGGTAGTTTCTCATTCTTTGGCAAAATTAAAATTATAGAAGATACTTAGTCACTTAAATATCTGAGGAGATTATTTGCATTTCTGACCTTTTGTCATCACATACAATGTAATTCGAGTATATTTTTGTTAACAAGTACATTATTTTAAAACATTTTACTTTTTATTTCCTTTAGGCTCAAATTCATTAGGGCCTAGAATATAATACAAAATTCTAGAACTGAAGTCTTAATTCTTGTACTTGGATACTGCAGGCTTACCTATATCAAGAGGTGAACACATAATTGAATTCAATAAATAAGAAAGAACTAGTTTTGTAGGTTGATTTTTATTTCTGTTAATATGTAAAATTTTGTGGGTTGGAATTTTATTTTAGATAAGAATTTTTTAAAATAGAAAACCCTCACATTTAAAACTTTTTAAAAGCAAATATAAATTATAAACATTTCTGACTTTAAAATGAGTATTATATATCTCTATGAATTTCTTTTTTTTTTTTTTTTTTTGAGTCAGTTTCACTCTGTCACTCAGGCTGAAGTGCAGTGGCATGATCTCGGCTCACTGCACTCCCAGGTTCAAGCAATTCTCGTGCCTCAGCCTCCCCAGTAGCTGTGATTACAGGCAGGCACCTCCATGCCTGTCTAATTTTTATATTATTAGTAGAGACAGGGTTTCACCATGTTGGCCAGGCTGGTCTCAGACTCCTGACCTCATGTAATCTGCCCGCCTCGGCCTCCGAAGTGTCGGGATTTCAGGCTTGAGCCACCACGCCCAGCCAGTATATATGCATGAATATCCTTAGGGCTATTAATTACTTTACTTTAAAATGTCATTAGCTAGTTACCCTTGCAAGAAGCATACTTAAAAATTTGAATTCTAAATTATATTACAATGGAATTTGCAGCCAGATCCAGCAACGTGCACTACTTGGAAGGCTGAGGCAAGAGGATTGATTGCCTGAGCCCTGGAGTTGAGTCCAGCCTGGGCAACATAACAAGACACCACCCCCTCTTCCCAGAAAAATAGGAGTTTTCAGTTTAATGTTAAGGTTATGCTATATTTATTCATACGTTTTAAATCAAAGAGTAAATATCCTTTAACTGAGGTTATTACTTACCAGTTTACATATGACATATCAGCTCACTGTAAACAAAGTAATGTCTTGCAACAGTAATCGAGTGTGTGAAGCATATACATGCATGTCACCCTGCCTTCCACCTGGGGAGTGGTCAATATATCAACTCTAAATTTTTGGTCTTCCACATGTTCTACTTGCAGTGCTTGAGCATGTCACGTAATAAATTACCTTGAACTAATTGAAGATACTTTCCACTAATCTTTAATAGGCTGTTATGATAATGTGGTAAATCATAATTTGGAGATCTGTCTCAGAAAAAAATATTATTTGAGTCTTTACTCACACACACACACAAAAAAAAAAACAGTATGTAGTTGCATACCAAGCCCAATTTGTTTATCTAATAAAGCATTTCTTAAATAGTGGTTTGTAAACCAGATGAACTTCAGGGACATTCATAGTCATCAAACTGTTACATGCCCACTGAAAAGGAAAAAGAATGGACTCTTGTATTACAGCTTAAGTAATGGATGCCTTCTTTTTGTTTCCTATTCTGTGTTCAGTGCTTTAATTGTTCTTGAAATGTTTTCCACTTGTCTTTCTATTTTAATTCTTGTGAGTACTAGAATAGCTTTGGCCTTTTAAAACATTGGATTGTTTTTTTTTTTTTTTTTCCTGAGAATGACGAACATACTTTGTTGAGGTTCAAAATTAATAAAGAAAATTCAAGAAATGTATCTTCATTCATTCTGTATGTTAGTGTTTTAATTACCCTCAGGATATATGGATAAAAAATACTATTCTTTGTCTTGGAGAAGGTAAGAGTCTAGTTGGATGAATAAGGATTATCTAAGTGGAACATCTAGAGAATGAGAAGAGAGCTTATGAGATTGAGTACTACGTTATGCAGTAGAGTAGCACGTCATCTGCTACTAATTGAGTATGGTGCAATAACATTGTGTAACAGGAATGTATGGTCAATATCTACTTAAAATTAAGGACAATATTAGCACTACATTGCTTTATTTTAAAGTAAAAATTAGAGAAGTAAACACAAATATTATAAGTACAATAAAAGCTGATCTTTCTAATTAAGCAGAATAATACATTTTCAAGCATCTGCTAAATCATTAAATATAAGAATGTAGGGTTTTTCTATAATCTTATTTTTCTTTGGAAGAGTACCTCATTTTCAGGAGGAAAAGTTTCTAATTGACCACTTATTTTAAAATAAAACAGGGTTTTTAATATATCCGAGCAAAAAAATTAATATCTCTTCAAATTGTAATTAAGTTTGAATTCCCTTTGTCATACTGCTTCTAATATTGTGCATTGACCTCCCTAGTTATTTTTCAGTGTTTATAATCTTTGCTTAGGTCATCTTTTTTCAAGATTAGGATCACTTTGTTCTTTTGTGTGTTTTTAAGCCTTTCTAAGCTTTTATTGACACTCCTGTAAGTGTTTGTGGCAAATGTCTGGGTTTAAGAAAAACCATGAAATAAGTATTATAATAAAAGAGGTTATACCTTTTCCAACAGTGTTTTCTAATCATTTTATTCTGTTAATTATTATGAGATTCTGTAATTTCGTTTCTGAAAGCCCATTTAGTTGATTCTTTGCCAGATAGTTTTTATATTTCAGAATTGATTGCATGCACACTTTTCCTCATAGATTCTTATTTTTGTGAATATCTTGGTGTTTTCAAATAGCCTTGTAATAAATGTAAATTACATTGCTATGATTTTCCATATTTATTAATGATAATTAGTATTGTTGTGTTCATGGTCACTTGAAAATTGCCTTAGTTCCTCAGTTTAGTTTTTAAACTGATGGCAGTTTGCATGAACACAACTTTTCCTAATGTCTTTATTTCAGAAGAATGCATGAGTGTTTGTTTTATAACCAGATTTGTTTCTGTTTTTTCAGAAGTCATATTTTAATTCCCACAATTTATTTAATGGAATTATCTATATCTTTTGCATGTAAGCCTATAGGTTTCATTAAATTCAAAAAGCAATTTTGAGATGTCATGTGCTCTTTGGTTGCTCACGGCTGTTTTATGTTTGTTGCTTTAAAAATCACATGGGATGCAGCTAATGCTTTACAAAGTATAACCAAGCTAATCTTTTTAAAATAGCTTTGCTGTTTTCTTTCCTAGAGTAGGAGTTTAGGATCAAATACTTAACAGAAAAAGGAAATAAGAGACCTTATAAGTAGGCGTCTCACTGATTGAGTTAGATATAGACACTCAAGCGGAAGTTATTAATAGATGCAGCCTTTTTGAGTAACACCTCTCAAAATTAATTATATAGTGGTCACTGATATTTATAGTTAGTTTAAGGATGTTTCTCTTTCATACTTTAAATATTGTCCATGACCCAGGCAATAATTTTACCATGCTCTAGAGCAAGATCACACCTCTTGCAATGAAGGTAGAGTGTACTTTCCCCTACACCTCCAGAAAAAGGAAGTTACTTGGGAAATATTGTTTGGGTGATTTATTAGTTACCATTAATTAAGGTCATCAGTTGACTGGGCATAGGTTGATTCTGTTCAAAGTCATCAACCTAAAAAGATAACTATGAACTGTAATATATTTCCTTTGTGAGGATTTAGGGTAAGGAGGATAGTAAAGTATTTTAAAGTATTTACAGTGTATTCTTAGAACCGTCATGATATGGCATACCTGCAGAGGGATTTTTTGCTTAATTATATGAACATTAACTTTTGTCATTACAGCTTACATTTTATAATTCTATTTTAAATACATCTGGGAACTTTCAGTATAATAGTACTTAATCTTCCATTGGGTTGTTGGAAATTCAGATTCATAGCAAGCCACATTAATCTGATGCTTGTGTCAGTTTAGTCAGTTAACATTTGACTACCTATTCCATTGAGGATTCTGAGAAAGTTTTATAGTCCTTTGCAATTACTGTTTAAGAAGTACAGTCTTTCTCCTCACAGAACTCGACTTTTTTTAAAATTTTTTACTGAGTTTGTATGGTAAAGATAAAGGAGTATTCATTCAGCAGACATATGAGAACTAACTATATTCTGTAATTAGTCCCTATTCTTAATCAACTTAGAAGTTTAGTGGAAGAGACAGGAAAATCAACAAATTGGTTATGAACACAGTATTGTGGAAGCACAGGGAAGATGGACATATTTGGATAGATTCCTAAAATTAATATGTCATTTTTGCCCATATGGGCCATCCTATTCTCTGTTTTGATTTTATTAATATTTCATTAATTTTGGAGTATTTTCAGTCTTTTTCTTTTCTGTAATTTTTAAAGAGACTATAGGCATAATCTTGTCTGACATGATTATTTTCTAGGAGTTAGAACCAGAGCCTAGAGAGATTTAGTGACTTCAGACGAAGAAACTAATTGCTTCTTATGAAGTGTGATATCCAGGCCCGCAGAATCAGTATCACCTGGGAACTTGTTAGAAATACATATTCTCAGGTTCTACTCCAGACCTACTGAATTTGATGTGTTTCAGCAGTCTGTGTGTTTAACCAGCCTTCCAGATGATTCTGAAACATGCTCAAGTTTAGGAACAACTGTTACAGCTCATTGATTCTTTGTGCCTCCATCACTAATCAAGGTCACTGTTCTAGAGAGCAGCTGTTATTGATGCATGTGTTTTACCTCAGGGGCCTTTCAGTACAAATCAGTAAACAGTACTGATAGAGTTAATTTGTGATAAAGCTGGAATAAGAGCCTCCAGTTTAGCGTTCCTTCCGTCATTCAGTGTTACTTCCTTTTTTAAATCCCTGACAGCAACTTATTTAGTCTACAGTGCTGATTCTGAACCCCTAGATTTAAAAAGGCTACAACCTCAATTTAAACATCAAAGTAAAGTAAATAAATAGACATATTCTTAGAAAAGCTACTTAGGTTTTTCTTCAGCTTTCTAAAGAACTGATTCTGAATCTTCTCTGGATTGTGGACTCCCGTGGAAAACTGATGAAAGCTATAAACCTTTTCTTCAGGAAAAAAAAAAATTTATGTATACACCAGTCCCCACTTATCCATGAGGGATACGTTCCAAGACAATCAGTGGATGCCTGAAACTGCAAATAGTGCCTTCATATATGATTTTTTCCCAGTGAAAACGTATGTATGATAAAGTTTAATTCATAAATTAGGCACAGTAAGTGACAACAATAATTAATAATAAAGTAGGACAATTATAACAATGTAATGTAATAAAAGTTATGTAAAAGTGGCATTTCTCTCTCTCTCAGAATATCTTATTGTATTGTCCTACAGATAACTGAAATCGTGGAAGGCAAAAGGCAGAAAGGGGGGACTACTGTACACCCATGAGCACTCTATTATATATAATCTCAGAGACTTCTGGTCTCTATTGAAGCTCATGGACCCAGGTTCTTAAGTGCCTTATTTTGACTTCTATGGGGACTTTAATTTCCACTTAATTTTCAGATTCTTCCTTTCCATTTTCTGTGACAATCTTTTTTTTAGAGTTTAGAATGGACTATCCTGCCTCCCCAACGTATATATAAGCTTGCACATGCGTGTACACACATACTTAACTGGTTGGGTGAGTATTTTGGGAAGACTCCTAGATGATGGCATGGGCCAGAAAGCTTCTGTAGTGGTTCCCCACGTACCTTTTTTCAGATGCATTGAGTATGTATTGAACAGAATACAGTGGAAATTCATGGACATTAAAGAGTCAGATTCTTTCAAATAAGCAAGTGAAGGGATTGAACATTCAGCAAACAAGGTTCTGATAACACAAGATTTTGGAGACTTGGTGAAGTAGCAGACTTAATGAGATTACTGCTTTTACTCTTCTCTCTTCCACGTGCCTATTTTGCAGGGGAGTTGGGGGAGGCAGGCTTAAAAATGCAGAGACAAATAAGGAAGCACTTTAGAGAGTAAGATATGAATCTGAATATTCTAGGCATTAGTCCTTGTTCTGGTGTTAGTATCTTATGCTTTTGATTTTTGCCATATAAGATGTTTATGCACTCATTATGAAATTCAGACTACTATGTCAAATAACAAAGTGTTTGATAGATGTTTAAAGTATGGTGCAATTATGGAACTAAAATATTTCCTTCCAAATATTTATTTTCCTCGTGCCAGTATCTGTCTTCCTAAATACTTGAGAAAAGTTTAGAAATTAACCAAAAAATACTTTCTGTGTATATAAGATTTCAGGAAACTTTATAGAGAAAGGTAACCATAGAAATTATTTTACTGTTTTGCATTAGTATTGCCAATAAAATTAGATTGCTTTTGATAAAAGATTTAAGAGATAAATGTACTGAAAATAATGTCCTCCAATACAAGGAACATTGTAGCTCATGAGATCTGTAGTTACTGGTATTTTTGTGGGATACAGATTAATTGGTAATATATTAATCAGATGTCCTCTTTTATGTAAGAGAATTTAGATAGTATTTTTATAATCACGTTTTGAAAATGCATAGATTATAATGTCTTTTTTCCTCTTCTCTTCCAGGATCGAAGTAGAATGTATGACAGTTTGAATATGCACTCTTTGGAAAATTCCCTTATCGATATTATGAGAGCAGAGCATGATCCTCTTAAGGGTAGGTGACTTTTTTAAAAAATATGTTTATGTTATATACCAATTTGCTTATCTAACTAGTTTTTATATGAAAGTGAACCCTAAGTAGCATCTATATCCACTATAAAATTCTATTATACATTTATTAATGATAATCTTTTTTTTATGAAATGCCATACTTTTTCCTTTGTTGCTTAATGTGAACTCACCTACCTTGACTTACAATTTAAGGAAAATTTACTATTTAGAGACATGCTTCAGTTCACCAGAGAATGAAGAATGGATCTAAAAGTATACATTAGTCACTTTTCTAGAATTCTTTCAAGTATGAAAATACTAAAAATATTTCTTGGAATACTTGTATTCACAATTTGCGGTGATTCCAGCCTAGAATTTTCCCTAGTTAACCTCCTTTCTCTATTTTTCTTCTACTGTCATAGGGTTTTGAAAAGGGGAGAATATTTTATAGTGGCTTCTCCAAGGTGAAAAGTAGCTCTTCATAGAAATTGACACAAATTAGGGAAAAGAACCAGCCCACTTATCCTACAGTAGCAGTCTTCACTAATTGTTTATAGTATTTGAAGAAGT
This sequence comes from Macaca mulatta, assembly GCF_049350105.2. NCBI lineage: Eukaryota > Metazoa > Chordata > Mammalia > Primates > Cercopithecidae > Macaca > Macaca mulatta. The sequence continues at coordinate 14,077,916 of NC_133410.1, forward strand.
TTCATTAGCATACTTGTTTTTGTCTGTACATATTCTGTATATAAAATGAAAATTATTACGTATTATTATGTATTTTTATACAGTATATATCATTGTCATTTATGTCAATGGTGAAAATCTACCAAATTGTCAATTTGAGTCATGACAGATATCTTGCTACATAATAAATTATCTCAAAACTTAGCAGCTTAAAATAGCAATAAATATTTATTACTTTACACGGTTTCTGTGAGTCAGAAATTCAGGAGCAGCTTAACTATTTTATTCTGGCTCAAAATCTCTCATTGAATCAAAATCATGGATTACTTTGTAAACTTTCTCCATTTTTAATTCTATAAAGCCAAGTTAGAATTCTCTTTCAAGATTTGGCCTAAAAACTCTATAAACTTCCATATTGACGGGGAGGTGGTGATGTGGGGCTAAGTTGATAATACTGACCACATATCTAATTATTTTGTTCTGTTTATGGATTTTGCTTGTCAAAAGAATTCCTTGTCTTTTCAATTCCTTAATTTTAAGGAGCTTGAGAAGCTGTGGGGATATTAGTGATTGTTGATTATGTGTGCTAATAGTAATTCCTCATACAAACTTACAGTAAAGTTATATGTCAAGTTTTTGGGTTTCGGTTTTTTTTTTTTTTTCTAACCAAAATTCAGCTTAGATTTTTTAGTATCTTTGTATAGGGTCTTGGTCTTTTTCACTGTTATGCTGGCAGTTTCAGTGGTTTGTCTTAGATCCACCATTTAGAATAGAAGCCAGCAGTTTATGATTAAGAAGTTTCCTGTTTATCTCCTTGGCTTCTCAAGAAAGAAAACTCTTAGAAATTCTAATAGAAGATAAAGTCAAGATTATTAACTGTTACCAGTGGATAATAAAAGTTTTTCGTTGTTTCTCCCAGTCTTTTTTTTTTTTCAAAAGGCTTTTTAAACATATTAGATAAAATGTTCACTGTGGCACTGTTAATTATCTCTGTTTTTCTTTTTACTAGCCTGGATTATAGTAAAAGTGAAGGGAAACCTAAAAAGAGGACATTGGAAAGGAAATGGAAGCATTGTGAGGTTAAGGGGAATTATATATACATATACACACACACACTCATGTATATTGATATATATGTTTTTTAATCTCAAGAGAATTCAGAATTTTTAAGTTAGAAAAATTATCTTTGGCTGTGAGAACAGGAAAAACATGCTCATTAACCACCTTTAGGCATCATCATGGTGACAAGTCTGTTCATATTTACACAAAACGTGGAATATTTTGTCTTCCACATGTTTTATGACAGGGAATTTTTAAAAAGAGAAAGAAGAAAAAGTTGAGAAACTTTCTCTGCATAAAATCAAAAAAAAAGACTGATATTTGTACAAAGCTCCATCATATCCCTATTTAAAATTATCTTGGTACTAGGTTCTGCCACTTTAAGTCTTTTTTTTTTTTTTTTTCCTTTCTTTCCTTACTTACACAGATTCCACTGCCTCCTGGGATATTATGTTGTATATTTTCTTTCTTCCCATACTCTGATTATTGTAATTTTTTGGGGGGGGGGCTAGACCTCAGTAGAATCTTCTAAATCAAGGTGGTAGCAAATGGAATAAACCATCCAGGGTTTAACACCTGAATTTGTTTTCCTTCTTTCCATTACTGTTCTTGAGGGCGGTATTTCACCCTCCGTCTCATCTCTTCTCTCTTACCTTTTCATCCCTTCTAGGAAATCCTGTCCTCTGTTTAATTAAAAAAAATTATTTTCCCCTGGAAAACAAAATGAATATTATTTTATCCTTTCTAAATGCTGTTTTACAAACCAGCCATTGGTTTTGTTTTTGTTACGGGATCTGATGAAAAAGGAGAAGAGAGTTGGAGGGTAAATGTTTAAAATGAATTGTTTCTCTTTATATTAATGGTGAAAATATCTAGGAAAATGAACTTGAGTGAGGAGAGATATTAGTTATCTCTGTATAATTATCCCAAATTTAGCAGATCAAAACAACAGTAAACATCATCTCACACAATTTCTGTGGGTTTGAATTTGGGAGCAATTCAGCTGGTTACTTCTGGCTGAGGATATCTCATGAAGTAGCAGTCAGCATACTGGCTGAGGCTGCAGTCATCTGAAGGCTTAACTGGAACTGGAGGATCTTTTTCTAAGATGGTACACTCGCATGGCTGGCTGTTGGCAGAAGAACTCCGTTTGTTGCCTCATGGACCTCTCAACAGGGCTGTAAAATTTTTCTTATAACGTGGTTGCTTATATCCCCCAAAGTGAGTGATAAAAGCTCAAAATGAATGCCCCCATGTCTTCTATGTCCTAGCCTTAGAAGTCTCATACCATCATTTCCACAACATTCTGTTAACTACGTAGATCAGCTCTGCTCAATTTAGGTCAGGTCTGCTATTCAAGAGATGTGAATACTATAGGCTGGCTACCACAGAGGTAAAAGGCAGAGTAGTAAATTTGTATTCAATTCTACCCTCAGTTAAAGGAAAAGAAAAATTAGTCAAGGTGAGACTGTCAATTGGAAGAAAGGAGTCAAGCAGATCTCTAGAATGCTAAGTGGCAGGTTCCTGACCTAACTGAGAACTGGGTGATTGTGCTAACAGAAGCACCCTCCCTCTCATCCCTGTTTATGCCCAGAACACTTCACTGCAGCTTATTTGCATTTTCCTACTCTCCAGTGTTTTTTCAGGACAGTAGGGAACCTCCATTGTTTAATGTTGATATTTTCGTGGTCTGGCATAGCAGGTGGGAAGGGTCTAGTCTTGTTGGAGTTGTCCAGATATGAAATGATGGCAACCCAAGATGGAACGCTGAATGCACCTTACTCCTTTAAGTGTGTCTGCTTTTGCACAAGTTTCCTAGACACTGACTGCACATTTTCTGAGACAGACATTGTGTAAATATGAAGAGACCTGTCACCATGATGATTCCTAAAGATGGTTAGTGAGCATGTTTTTTCCCTTCTCACAGCCAAAGATAATTTTTCTAACTTAAAAATTTTGAATTCACTTGAGATTGAAAAACATATATATCTATATATATGCATGTGTTTATGTGTTGTGTATACATATATATATATAATTGTGTATATATATTTTTATATTTAAAATGTAATTTTATATATATGTATAAAAAATTCCCCTTAGCCTACTGGGGAAAGAGAGATACCTTATACAAATACAATATACATATATCTACTGCGTGTTAGAAATACTGTGGAGGAAGATTATGAGGTGTTTAGAGAGATTATAAATGAAAGTACCCAATTTAGATGTGGAGTAAAGGAAGCTGAGACCTGAAGCATGAGCAGCACAATGATGAAAAAATATTGGGAGAAAGTGTCAATTAGACAGAGGAACCAGCATGTGCAAAAGCATGAAAGAGATTGTCACGTTTGAGGAACTGAAAGGAGGCTAGTCCTGGCATAGCTTGTTTAGGGCTGCCTGACGCCGACTGGGTGTAACAGGGCACAGTTAACACTGTCGAGAGTGTGCTATATTTTGCTATGGATCATGAACAGTGACACACTGTTAAATGCTTTCTTTAGTAAGAATGGCACTGACCCGTCTGCTTTATTTATTGTGTGGTAGTTTCTCTCCATTAACATCCTATTTTCTGATTACTGTCTTGATTCTTGGCAAATAACTTTTCAAAGGAAGAACAATCATGGATTCTTTAAATGGTTAAAGTAAATCATGCTTTGCCAAGTACTGTTTTGTAGTTTTTCAGTTTTAGATTTGCATACCTATTTTAAGTAATTTGTGATTTTTTAATATATGTGTCTATATGTTCATTCCCCCTTTAAACAAAAGAACAAGACAGTGATTATTGTTAAGCTCTTTTCCTTCCCTGCCCCCAACAATTTGTAAAAAGGCTTACTGTGTATTTTTTGCCAGAAATTGCTTGTATCGTTCCCCAAAGTATAGGGACAAACAAAAGTACTTAATTGTAGCTCATAAAAGTTGATTTGAAAACTCTAGGAAGAAATGTAGTTTATGTAATGGTTTTGGGGAAGATATGTGTCAGTAAGTTGTAATGCCTTTACCAATGTTTCATGAGTAGTTAAAGGGAATTAAAGAAAAAGAATTTAGAGTGTGATTTTACATCAACGAATGTCTAGAAGTGGATGCCTTTAAAACTTCTTATTTACTACGATTTTGTGTGTCTAGTGTCATTTTTATTACCTGATTGCTAACCTCCTATTTTTTAAGACTCCTGAAGTAAGAAGCTCTGTTTATTTTAGGGCATATAAGCCCTAAGAAAATAAGGAGTTATTCCTGTAAGGTGCTGACTGATTATGGTAGTACCAAATTTCTTATTTTCTTCTACTTTTCCCTCTCTTTCTCTTCAGCTGACCTTGATATAAGATTACAATACCAAGTCACAAAATAACCTGTATAAATTTCTAAAAGTCTCCATTGTGAGAACTTATATTTAGAATTTAAGAACTGTTGAGCCAGACAGAGGTTCTCAGACTCTGAGACTGTGTCAACCATGTGGGTTTCAGGGCCCATTCCTAGTGGTGGTGCAGTCGATGTGGGGTGTAGAACACACCTGGAGAAACTCTGGTATAAGAGAGCAGTGGTAAAGAGATCTTTAAAAAAACTGTGAAATTTTAATGGCATTTATTAAAATAAAGTTCACAATAAAACAAATACCAATAATATACATGCCAAAGCAGGTATGTCATCTGCTCTTACAGGACTCTTCCTTATTTCCCCTGACAGAGTAAAAGGGGTGCATTTCTCAAAACTGAGTTTACTTTTTCTTCAGCCACTGGTGTTTTCCTGAAGTCAAAAGTTTTACAATTGCTAATAACAAAGAAAAAAGAATATAGAAGAAAATCACCTGTATTAGATATATATCTTTAAAAAGTTAGAGGGATGTTGCATATGTGTTCAGTTTTAAATGAAATGTTTCCATTTATTTTAAAAAGGAGTAAATAGGATTGACATATTATTTCTCCTTTATTGATTTTTTGTTTCTTTATTCTATAGAGCCCTGGCCTTTGATAGGAAAAAAATTATTAACAACTTTTGGAGTAAATTATATTTGTATAGAAGCCATGTATATTTTATTAAGCAATTCTGACTTTAAGAAACGATTATTGTTATAATGTACATGGAATCTTAATACTTTATCCTTCCACTGCTCAGAATTGTTCATCTTAGTGAAAGGTGAAAGTACAATTTATGAGTTTGGTCATTGAGAATATCTGTAGATTGAAAAGGAAATTATAAAAATGTGGTTGTGAAAGTTTTTGTTGTAAAAAAACTTATTTGAAATATGGCATCATGGATAGAGATAAGTTTTGCTTTTATTTCTTTTTACATAATTGTCTTTATTACAAACTGTTATTACATTTAAAACATACTTGAGTTTTATTTCTTCCAAGCATCTTTGAATATTTAGGTAAATGATTTAAATTATGACAGACTGAAATTTTTTTCTTAAAAACTAAAACCTATCAGACAGAAACTACAATGAATTTTGTTAAAATCATATTTATTTATTCCGAACATGTATGTTTTTACTGCAATCCTGTTATTTACCACAAAACATCTTTCATATGATCTGAAAAATGTTTATATCACTTGTTTTAAATGGAAAGACAACAAAAAGAATGTTTCCTATATATAACTTGCAGTGATAAAAGCAAGTAATTGGAATAATTAGGCTTATGCATTTTAACTACTTATAGTATTTGAAGATATATCGAAGAATCTCTTCTGAAGGTTTTTTCCTCCAAAATAATAGCATTTTATCCTTTTTAAAGTATTTGTTTTCCTGTTACAAAAAAAAAGATAGTATTCATTTATTAAAGAAAATGTGGAAACACTAGGAGAAACAAGTTTTAAAATCACTTATCTCACGAACTAAAGTAATCATAATTGATATTTTGGTGTATAATTTTTCCAGTCTTTTCATTATTTATAAACTTAAAATATTTGCAGTAATTAAATCTTTGCCTTCCATCCAACCTGGTTAACTTTTTAAAAAATTAGTTTAAAAAATATATGTACATACTTTTGAAAGTCAAGTAGTGCTGTAAGTCTTACATAAGGAAAAAATAGAAGTCTCCTTCCTCTTCCTTGTCTGTCCACTTCAGATTCCTGCTCCTTAGTGGTGGCCACTATGAGCCTTTTTTTTTTTTTTTTTTTGGAACTGATTTTTTGTGTAATTATTTGTAAATAATATGTTTGTGCTTCTAGGTTTCCTACATTTTAGATATTATATGTTGATATTCTAATATGACTTAATATCCTTCAATATTTCCCCTACTCTGTCCTCCAAAATGATAAGAGCACCTTTGTTTAAGTCAGGGATTGTATTACTGAGGTAAGGCAAATAATATTCATAGATGAACCTTGTATGTTTTGTATTATAACGTTTTCTTTTTCATAAAACTTTCTTTTTCCTGGTATTAATCATTATCTTTTTTGGTTTATTTGCTTAGTTTTCTAAGTATTTATCATTAATTCATCCCAGAATTTATCCATAGACTGTAAAGCTTCTTTCAATACATATAAATGCATCAAATTATCATCCAGATTTTTTTTTTCATTATTGTAGCCCTATATAGCAGTCATTTGGGGACTTCCATAATCCTAGGAATTCCTTTTTTTCTGTGGAATCCATGTCCTGATCTCCATGTCCTTCCTTCAGTGACTTACATCTTTGTTTCTCTTTGATTTGTTGTACCTGTATTACCTTCCTGCTAATGGCACATAAATTTTGAGACCCTATATGTATTAAAACATAACTTTTCTACCAATATAATATGATAGGCCACTATGGAATTATATATTAGCAATTTAGAATATTGAAGGTATTGATTCAGAGTCTTTTAACCTCCAGTATTGCTTTAAGTGTGGCATCGTTCTGAATCCTGTTCATTTGTATGATTGCCTTGATTTCTTATTTTTGTTGTTGTTGTTTTGCTTTCTGGAAGCTTTTAGGATTTTTTCATGCTCGTGGTTCTGCAGTTTCATAATAATGAAATGTGTATCTTGGAGTGTGTATGTGCATACATACCTTCCTTCCTATCTTCATTTTTTAATTTATGAAGCTGTACCTTCATTGGACCGTTTTAATTCAGAGGTTTGTATCTTCAGTTCTTGGAAATTTGGGATATTATTTCTTTGATAATTTCTTCCTTTTTTTTTTTTTTTTTTGAGATGGGAGTCTTGCACTGTTGTCCAGGCTGGAGTGCAATGGCGTGATACTGGCTCACTACAACCTTCGCCTCCCAGGTCCAAGTGATTCTCCTGCCTCAGCCTCCTGAGTAGCTGGGATTACAGGTGCCTGCCACCATGCCTGGCTAATTTTTATATTTTCAGTAGAGATGGGGTTTCACTATGTTGGCCAGGCTGGTCTCGAAATCCTGACTATGATCTGCCCGCCTCGGCCGCCCAAAGTGCTGGGATTACAGGCGTTAGCCACCGTGTCTGCCTCCCGTTTTTTAGTATTACCTCTTTTTGGAATTCCTGTTCCTCAAATGTTAAACCTTATATAGTCATCATATGTTTTTCTTTTCTGTTTTCCATTGTTTTATCTCTGGTTTTGCGTTTGAAGAGCTTATGTTTATTTTTCAAATCTTCTATTGCGTTTTTTGTTTTAAAATTTTTTACTAATTTTTAAAACCTCCTTTAAAAAATTCTCAGAACTTTCCAATGACATCTTATTCTTGTTGTTTGATCTTATTTCTCTGGAGGCTGTTATAGTGTTTGAAGACTATTTTCCCAGTTCCTTATATTGTCTGTGCTTCTTCTAAGTTCTTCTTTTCTCATGTTGGAGGCTTCATCCTTTACTGTCTATTCATATTTAAAAGTAAGACACACAAAAAGGGGATTGGAAGCTCAATGTATGTAGTTGAAATTATCAACTAGTAATGATTGTAGTAAGGCAGTCGGGTGAGCCCCTTACAATACATGCGTCTAGGTCTTTTCTTTTGTTCTGGGAAACGAACATGGATGTGGGTCTTCTAGTCTTCTGTTTGTGAGCTGTAGGCCTAGCTGCTAGCCTTAGATGAACCCAGGAGGGTTGTTTTAAAAACTAACAAGCAATCTTAAACCTTCCTGTTTTTAGTTGTACCCCACTTTTACACACGGTTATAACCAGAGCTTCTGATTTCTAAACCTATCCAGGTGTGTACTACAGTAAATGGAGTGTCAACTTGATGGCATTCCCCATACATACACTGGCTTAGGTTTGTGCTTTCAGTGATTTCTGGTCTACAAAGTTAGTTACCATTCAACCATTCACATTTACAGTTCCCAGAAATTTGATGATTTGGTTGTTTTATGATCCTGTTCCAGTGTCTTTACTTTATCCTAATGGGGTTATGCCTCTTTAAAAATCTTTTTTTTTTTTTTTTTTTTTGGAGACACCTCTTTAAAATGTTTTTAACTGCCATGTTAGGGGTTTCAGAAAGCAACAGAGGTGAACACGTGTATTCAGTCCTTCGTGTTCAGTTGGCAGTCTCTGTAATCTCTAGTCAACTTCTACCTCATCATAAAGACTCTTTGGCATCCCTATCAAGGGTAGATTACTTTTGTGTTAAAGATTTATAGAGAATCAAGTTTCTTTTTAATTAGAGCACCTTTCTTATTTTAGATTCAATCATTTGTTCTTGTTTTTTTGTTTGTTTTTTTGAGACGGAGTCTCACTGTCACCCAGGCTGGAGTGCAGTGGCACCATCTTAGCTCACTGCAACCTCCACCTCCCAGGTTCAAGTGATTCTCCTGATCAGCCTCCCAAGTAACTGGGACTACAGGCACATGCCACCACACCCGGCTAATTTTTTGTATTTTTGGTAGAGACAGAGTTTCACCATGTTAGCCAGGATGGTCTCGATCTCCTGACCTTGTGATCCACCCGCCTCAGTCTCCCAGAGTGCTTGGGATTTCAGGCCTGAGCCACCATGCCGGAACTGTTTTTTAATATATATCTTTCATGTAATCTTTCACATAAGACTGTCATGGGAGCAATGGCCACATGTGTTTTTGCTTTACCTTGAATCAGCAGATATCATAATGTCACACAAATAGGAGGGGCCCAGTAAATTATTGATTAAATGATTAAGCATTTTCTCATGATTCATACTCTTCAAAATATTGATTTAGAACTTTAAAGAATTACTGTATATTGTATCTATACATGTAAAATAGTTTGTATAACCATTCTTGAATAGTTGAACATTTAGGTTTTTCAAATTTTTAAATAAAATTGAATTAGCTTTCTTTGTGTTTATTTTCATAGCACAACTTCATATGCTTGTTTCTGAGGCTGTAAACATATATTGCCAACTTAGGTTTGCTTTATACCAGTTCCACTGGCAATATTTTGTTACCCATTTGCTATTCCTACTGCTTATCAGCATTACTTTTGTTTAAAACCCTTAACAGTAAAAAGTTTTGCAACCATTAACTCAACTTGATTTTAGTATTAGTTGCATATATCTGAATTAATACCACTTTTATTATAATAGGTGTATGAAAATACATTATCTCACTAAATAATTAATGACTTAAGTTTTGTCTTTCGTTATTGTTGTCTTTTGGGATTATCCTTTTCTTGAATCAAAACTTTTTGGTATTCTATGTTCTTTGGTGTTTCTTGGTAAATTTTCTAGTATTAATTGGTTAAAAGTCTTAAAATATGATTAGGTCAAAAAATTTATGATAGGATTTTGATTTGAACGTGGTAACTAAATTAATTTCAGTTGAATCTAAAGTAGATTGGTGGCTTTTATCAGATGAGGTAAGGAATGATTCTGTTGCTCTCTTCGGATCTGGTACTTTGGATCTAAGGGTCTTTTCTACGTTTGTATGATCTTATTCTTAGGCTTTTATGAGGCATGCATTGAAATTTGGGAGTGTGGTCAGGAATGACTGTCCTGCCCCTTGGATCTGAGCAGAGATTGGAGTTATTCAAGGTTGGTAATGACCACATTCTAAGTGGATTTTACCATACTTCAAATGAACCTTTTTTTCCTAATTGGATTTGGAAGTAAAGGTAAATGTAGATTATGAAAACAATATTGGAAGAGTCTGTCAGATGAGTGGGGGCAATGCTTTATTTAAAGCACTTAAGAAGTATTAGATGTCTTCTATTAAGGATATGTGTGCATTTTGTGTTTAATATACATATGCAGTATATAACATACCATACTTATCATTTATTGAGCAGTTGATACAGCTAAGCATTATTCTTGAGGACTCTACATATATGTATTAACTCATTTAATTTGCATGACTAAGAGGTAGATATTTACCCTTATTTTACAGTTGGATGACTGTGGCTTATTCTTAATAATTGTCTGCATTTCAACTGCTAGTAAGTGGTGGAACTTGGTAGCTCCTGAATTTGTGCTTTTAACCACTGCACCATACTGTCTTCCTTTTGATCTGTTGTTAATTCTAACCTAAACTCTGTATGATTCTAATGTGATTTAAATGTGTATTTTTCTTTTAAAAACAGTTGGCAGAGCACATAGCATTGTTCTTTAGCTATGTTCTCATCACTGAAGAGTGAGTTAGCATCATCAACTGAATATTAGGGCTTTGGAGTTCATTTCTTCTATTAACTTATTAAAGAAAAACTAGTTTAGAGAAGGGGAAAATTTATCTTGGCAAAGAGCAACAAGCAGGACTTTTGCAGTATCTCTCCCCGCAACTTCCAATATGTAAGAGATTTAGAAATAAGCTGAAAAAAAAGTCTTGTTCTATGATTTTTTTTTCATTATCTTAGAGAATATCCTCCCTATGCCACACATACAAACACATATTAAGGTATTTGTGTTTTTGATTCAGTCTGTAGTTTACATAGTAGAATGAAATATTTCATTTATCCATTCAACAAATATTTGAGAGCCTACTATATGCTAGGCTTTGTTTTATATGCTAAAGAATAAGAAAGACTGAGTTACTGCCTTCATGGATCTTCTGTTTTAAAGAAGTATAGAGACAGAAAATGTTAGATAATAATCAGTACTATGCAGAAAAAATACACTATCAAGGGGATAGAGAAAGAAGCTGCTATTTTAGACAGGATAGTCTGTCATACTATCTCTTAAAGACTTGAATGAAGTAAGGGGTGCAAGGTTTGGTTGTATCTGAGCAAATGTATTTCAAGCAGGAAAAAAAGGAAGTAGGAAGATCCTGGAAAGGGATTACCTGGCATGTTTGAGGAACAGCAAAGAGCTCAGTGTAGCAAAAATGGTAAAGAATCAGGGACCAGATATTTGTTTCAAATGTAATCTGGTAATTTGTCTAAACAAGTGATAAGTTTTATACAGTTGTCATATTTCTTAGTATTTTTAATTGCTCAGATAATACATTTAAAGTGGCTAACATGAAGTAAGGCCTTTTTGTAGAGTTGTCACTTGGTAACCATTGGGGCTGGTTCCAGGACCACCCGGGGATACCAAGATCAGCAATGCTCAAGTCCCTTATGTAAAATGATGTAGTATTTGCATGTAACATATGCACATCCTGTTGTATACTTTAAATCATCTCTAGATTACTTACAATACCTAAAACAGTGCCTAGACATCACATTTGTGTGGATTCAGTGTCATATCATACTTGGTGCACATCAGATTCAAGTTTTGCTTTCTGGAACATTTTGGAATTTTTTTTTCCTGAGTATTTTTGATCAGGGATTATATTTTCTTTCTTTTCTTTTCTTTTCTTTTTTTATTTTTTTGAGATGGAGTTTCGTTCTTGTTGCCCAGGCTGGAGTGCAATGGTGCGATCTCGGCTCACTGCAACCTCCGCCTCCCAGGTTCAAGTGATTCTCCTGCCTCAGCCTCCCAAGTAGCTGGGATTACAGGCATGCACCACCATGCCCAGCTAATTTTTTTTGTATTTTTAGTAGAGATGGAGTTTCTCCATGTTAGTCAGGCTGGTCTCAAACTCCTGACCTCGTAATCCGCCCGCCTCAGCCTCCCAAAGTGCTGGAATTACAGCACCTCCCAAAGTGCTGGGATTACAGGCATGAGCCACTGCGCCCGGCTATCAGGAATTATATTTTCAATATAATTTCTTGGTTGAATCCCATGAATGCAGAAGCCGCAGACACAGAGGGTCGACTATATATTATATACAAATTACTATTTAAAACCATAATTAGATGAATAAGACAATTTTTAAGATACGATAGATCCTCTAGTTATTCACTGACACCTAAAAAAATATATATTTTTTAAATTACTTATTTTAAATTACATAGTATCTTAATGTGAAAGGAACAGTGCTAAGAGCTCGTGTATACTCATTATTTATAGATATATTAAGCCATTATGAAATGATCATATTTTCACAATAATAAGCAATTGCCTCGTTACCTAAAATTTAATTTGCTCAAATTTATTACTAGAGGACTTAGTAAGCTTAGGTTTCTTAAGGACAACAGAAAACTCCTAAGTGGCTTGAATAAGATAGAAGTTTGTTTCCCTTACCAGAAACGTTAACACTTAGAAACATTAACACTCTTAGAGTAGTTTGGTAATTTTCATGGATTGAAGCTCGTTTTTATCTCGTTCTTCTATTATCCTGAGAACACAGTTTCTGTCTCATGGTTTAATACGGCTTCTTCACTTTAGCTATCACATCAGCATTTCAGCAAGCAAGAAAGAGGAAAGGAAGATCTTCCCTTTTAAGGATACAGTACTTCCCAGAAATTGCACATACCACTTTCACTTTATATCCCATTGGCCAGATCTTACATTCAGGCGTACACTTATCTACAAGAAGACAGGGCTACATATGTAGCTTTTTGGTTTTTTGTTTTTCATTGTGGGAAGCTCTGTATCTGTCTAACTTTGATGACTCTATTAGGAACAGTGTACACCTATCAGTCCCTGCACCACAGGTCTTTTAAACAATAAGGAGAAATTAGTTTTATAGTAATATGGGTTTTTTTCTATTTTTTCTGTATTAAAGCTTAAATTATCAAATATACTATAGAATATTCTGTGAATTTTTTAAGAGATAAAATTGTCCTACAACCAACCATATATACTTTTATATACCTTTATGTTATCAATATAAAGTAATTATTAAGATAGTGATTAAGAGTATGGAGCCAAACTGCTTAGGTTCAGGTTCTACTAGTGGTATAACCTTGGGCAACTTACCTATTTAACTTTTTGTGACATAGTGTCGTCATCTTAAAATGGGAAGATAATAATACCTAAGTCATAGGATTGTTGTTAGGATTAAGTAACTGGTTGTAAAGAACGTAGAAAAGCTCCTGGCTCAGAGTATAGCCTCAAATGCTGTTAGTTCTTACTATCAATTGGCAGGTTCTTAGTGAAAGTACTTTTAATAATACCCTAAGTAAAACATAACTTTAAAAGTTAACCTATGAAGATGCATTAATGTTTCCACTGGGGTGGAGAAAAGGTGGTTGGGTATCTTTAAAATGAGTCTAAATTTGCTTATTTCATTTGGAGTACTTTATTACTTATATTAAGAGATTTTCTTAGGTAGAGAGCTGTAGTATTTAGAATATGTATACGTATGTATATGTTGTATATGTATACAACTGTATACAATGTATACAGTATATGTTACTTTGCAAATAGTTGTTTTTTAAACTTTCCACAAAATGTGTGCCTTTTAAAAGTCTATTCAGAGCCATAATAGCAAAAGATTATTAGCAGTGAAAATATTTTTTCTTAACCTGTATCTTGAGATAAATAAATGAACAGGAACCTATTACAGTTGAGAACCTATTAAAGTTGTAGCTGGAACTACAAGCATGAGCCACCATGCCCAGCCTCTAACTGGGTTTGACGGTTTAAAGTTGAGAATCTTTCAAGGTGGAACTAGGCTTCATGTTAAGGCTTTGTGTAATTTACTTTTCCAGGAAGTCTTGTCTTAATCCCTGGGCCTGATTACTATAGACTCTGTTGTGTTTTTTTATATAGCATTCTGTATGTAACTCTTTTAGCACCTAGCATATTTTATTGAAGCTGTATATTTGTGTCTATCTCCCCTACCACATCATAAGATTATGTCCCACTCATGTTTGCATCATCTACATCCTACACACTGTCAGTATCATAGATTTAATTAACTTATTATGCTGAACAGTGAAACAGGTTGCCACTTTGTAGGAGTTTTGTTTTTTTTTTTTAATCTTAAGTCAGAAATTACAGTAATTTATTCAAGGCCTTAAATTGTTCTCCAAATTTGGCCATCTGCAGCAAGATGTTTAGAAATAGGCATATTTCCAAAATAAGCTATAATACTTCAAAGTAATGTTCTGTGTTACTGAAGTGCAGTTTAGGCAAGCTGTGCTTCCTGGCTCTTTATTGTGTACCTCCCATATGTGTGCTTCTATTTCTCCATACCAAGGACAAGAAATTTACTGGTATGTTTTAGAGTATGACAACTTTATTTAAGAGGTCATTTAGTTAACTCATGTCATGCTGTGTGAAATGCAGGAGTAAATAAGAGATGGTAGATAATCCTTTTGATAACACGTATTTTGCCTGTGTTGAGTCTGAAATCAAAATGTCCCACAGTTAACTTAGAGCTCAGGTGAAGTGTGTGTGTGTGTATGTGTATGTACAGGTAACATATTTGTATATCTATCATATATATTTACATATTTTAGTGTCAAAATTGGATTATTTTTACCACTTACTCTTGCATTAGAAGATGATCAAACTCTTTAATTTCATAACTTAAAGTCAGCCGACAATCTCCATCTTATATGTGGGCCTGTAGAGTGTAGAGGACTTGCTGAGGTGATAAAGGTAAATGCGGTTAATCTGTAGAGGACTTGCTGAGGTGATAAAGGTAGATGCAGTTAATCTGTACTCCTTACTCATGTGCTAGCTAGCATATTGTTTTGTTTTTAAAGGGACTGTGCTGAAAAGTACTAAAATGCAATCCCAGACATTTAATTTTTAGATATTTTTCAAATGGGCTTTAAATTTATTATTATTATTATTATTCATTTGTTAGAGACAAGGTCTTGTCCTGTTGCTCAGGCTGGAGTGCATTGGCACAAAATAGCTCATTATAGGCTCAAACTCCTAGGCTCAAGTGATCTTCCTTTCTCCACCTCCCAGCTAGCTGGGACTACAAGCATGAGCCACTGTGCCCAGCCTTTAAATGGGTTTTAATGTGCTATTCTAATAGTCCCATTAGAGATTCAGGCATTTGAGAAAATCCTGTATTTTATAATAGACTAAAAATAATGGTCATCCTAGCTATTGGCATTTATCAAACAAGTGTTATGATGTAAAAATGCTGGATAAACCACAGAATGTTTCATGCATACCTTTTTTCTTCTCCACAGCAGTTCATAATACTGTTGTCCCTTCTGCATTTAGTAAATAAAAAACTTTTGAATGAAGAATGACTCAGAGGAAATACTATGCTACTATGCTCATCAGCTTTAGTATTTTTATTTTTTATTTTTTTTTTATATTTTTAATCATTCATAAACTTGGAAGAAGTTTTCAATATTTGTAATATAAAATGTTTTCATTAACCTTATTTATTTAAATATGACTTTATAAAGCCACATTGGCAAGTTGAGATGAATTTTTCTGCTTATTTTTTATTTTAACATTTTAATTGTTTTTGATTTAGGAATATGAACTTCTCTCAAGTTTTATTTTTGACAAGAGATCTATAGATAAAATTACAAACAACTTTGAAAAAATTTTAAAAATTCACATTTCATATTAAACTTGCAAGATTAGGATATGATACGTATATTGTTTTTACATTTCCAAAAATAAATAAGCTTTATTCTATTGGTGTTGCTCCCAAATCACATTGTAATCTTATGAAAAATACTGTGCTCAATAATTTTCTCTTTACACCACCTTTGTTTGTTGTTGTTTTTTGTTTTTTTCTTTTTGCTTTTCAAATAACTCCATAATCTTCAAACTCACCTTTCCTGTCTTTTTAAAGGTCGATTGAGCTATCCACATCCAGGAACTGACAATCTATTGATGTTAAATGGTAAGTTTTATAAAAACATTTTGTGTTTCCAATTGGTTTATGTAAAGATGATTTAATACATGTATCTCTGAACCTCTCCATACACACAGTTTAATCATTCTATGAGTATAAAAATAAAGTTACTACTATTCCTATACAAAAGGCAGAATTAGGAATCTGAGTGTGTTCTGACTGGTAAAGCCGTCATTTGTAACAGTATGACTAATTCAGTGATCACAGACTTGGAGGCAGTCCTGTTTTGAATATTGCCTTTCCAGTTTCAGATATGACCTTGGACAGATTACTATTACCTTAGTTTCCCCATCTGTGTAATGAGAATATAGTCTCAAGGTTTATTGTGAGATTCAAATGAGATGTTTGCAAAGTGCGTAGAACTTGTTACTTAGTGTAGCACTTGTGTTTGTGGTTAAATAAGGAATATACTGGTGACTATAAATATTGTGATCACACTAAACTTATTCAAACTAGAAAACTTACATAGTGAAGTTCACCAAAGTAAGGAAAATAATAAATTTTCGTTAAAGTTAGTTTTCTTTCTGTTAGACAAACATTAACATATTCAGAGTCTCAGTACTTAGCACATCCGTGATTGTGGGAGTAGAGATGGAGGATTAAAATGTCCTTCACAAGAGTATTTTTAAGTCAGAGGGTGGGTGTGGAGAGGGAAATAGGAAGGGGAAAGAATAGAAATAGTATTAATATTTACTTTAAAAAACAATATCATTAAAATGGCTTGGCTCTTGTATTTCAACTAAAGCTTTGCTGAAATAACATGGCAATGAAGTTGAGGAACAAAAACTGAAAATAAGGTACATGTAAAGCTAGACCATGTGAACTAGTATTAAGACAGAAGGATGGAAATAAAGTCTAGGCCACATAGATGGTCAGGGTAAGTAGGATTTTCGGTGAGAAAAATTGAAGAAGCCGAGCATTAGATGAGGTGATTGATTTAATCATTCAGCATTTCACTGTTGAGTTGTCTAGCACATGCCAGCCTAGTCTAAGCATTGGGCTATCTAATTAGTGAGAATCCTACAGGGTGGTTGTGGTCAGAATTGCCAGGTTACTACTGGGGCCGTACTGAGTCATGTGGAAGCAAAGAACTTAGTATCCACAGTGTATCTGCATCTTACATTATTAGTTATACTAAACATTATTAAACTAATTGATGATTTTGTCAGTTGCGAAAAGCCCTTATAAATAATCTAGATGTTAGGTGGAAAAGTGTTTCATCACACAGCAGAAAGAAGAGTATTCAGGCCAGAGTTGCATCTTGTGGACAAATCTGCTTTGTATATTATGTGAGTAGTCTTAGTAGTCTGTCATTTGGGGCGACAATGCATACTCAGTACAGGAAGCTAGCCTGGAAACTCTGAACTTTTTCTGGCAAGGTACTAGCAGGGAGAAAAAGATAATTAAACTAGGACATGAAAATGTGTTTACATCAGGAAAAGAAACAATTTGATCCAAAGAGAATTTTTTTTTAACTTTTTTCGAATCATTGCTTGAGAGTAAAGCAAGATAATTGGGAATATTTGTGGGTTAAAGAAGTCGCAACATAATTGGGAATATTTGTGGGTTAAAGAAGTCTTGAATATTAGGGATTTAAATAGTTTTAGTAAACACCAAGGTTATTGAAGAGAGAACTAGGCAAAGAAATGTACTAATAGGTAAGGGGAGATTTTTCTTGAACTATTTTTTAACTATGTGTAATTCAGTTATATTCTTAGCATATGGTCTCTCTGGGAAATGTGAGAATTAAGTGATATTAGTATTCCTGTACTAAGTATTTATTAAATGTTATTGACGGATTAAAGAAATTGTTGTTTCTCATAGTACATAGACCGACTTTTTGAATTATGAAAGTTTCTCTTTAAGTATATCACGTTTAACTCACTTTTAGGCATTTGGTTAAGTAAGTTGAATTAACTGACAGAGCTAATATTGTTAATTTTAAAAATCAATGTTTAATAATAAATTTTGCATCAGTCTTTTTATAGTGGTGTAGTATAGTAGCTAGCTCATAGTGGTTGCTAACATAGATTCTGGAGCCAGATTATCTGAGTTTAAACCCAGGTTGGCTTTTTCTATCTGTGTAACCTTGAACAGCTTACCTAACTTCACTTTGACTCAGTTTGTTTATGTCTAAAACAGAGATTAGCATACTGCCTGACTCAGGGGAACTGTTGTGAGAAGTGAGTGAATTCCTTCATGTAAAGTATTTAGAGCAGCTTCTGAAAGTAAATGTTAGCTAAGTAGTGGGTGATGGTGAACAGTGATAAAAATTTATTTGAAAGAGTAAAAATCATGTCCTATAAATACATGAAGTTAGGTATGTCTGTGTTGGAAAATATAAACTTAAGAGAAAACATAACTGATATTTTAAACTATTTGAGGTATATTACAAGTAGCTAACAAAGATGGCCCATTTTGTGTTCTTGCAGAAAGCCAAACTAGAACTATTTGTTAGAAACTATCTTGGGACAAAGTTTAGGTAAAATAACCCCCCAAAAAGGTAAAATAACTCTCTGAGGCATTGTTTCCTAAAGTGTGATGCTGTTGCTCCTTGGAGTACCCAAGATGACTTTTGATGTACACAGATACCCACTAAAATAAATGCGTGACTGTTGCAATTAAAGAACATTCCTTAGAAAATGCAGAACTGACAGAAAGCTGACAGTGATGCTAGGCTTGAGTTTCTTTAATAAAACACACTATTACAATTGTTAGGGCCGATATGGCAAATATATCTGTAAACATATCTGTAAAGATTTTATGATTCTACCTTAATAGTTAATCAGCAGTTATGGTTCATCTTTTAAATATTCCTTTAAGTAAGAAATAAAGAGAAAATGGGATAAAAGCCAGGAAGTTGATCAAACTCATTAAAACTATGAAGTGTCTCTGGCAAATCCTTAACTCTAATCATCTGTTAGCTCAGATATATAGTTTTTTAAAAAAGAGGTGTAATACAATAAATACCTGTATATCTCATGAGGCTGTAGAGATATTTTTAATTTAAACAACAAAAAAACCATATAAATATAACTACAAGCAGTCTCCTTCTGAACAGACCATATTCCCCAAATTAAGTTGAATTGACTACTGGAGACTGTCACTATTGAAGAATTCAAATATGTTGAAGAGTCCATATTTAGCATCCAGAAGCACTTTAGGGAAGTCACGTTATATAGAATTGTGTAGATTGTCTTGAAACCAAAGGTGAAGTACTTCTGAAGTTAGAATGAAAGTATGTATGTTTATATTTCTAAATGTATAAATCCTAAACACTTTTTATTATAAGTAGTTTTTAAAAAACCCTGTAAAGAGCAATACAAAATGATGTATCATTCAGTATTTGTATTAATATTTGAATTATATTTTCTTTACCCCTTTCTCAAGGAAAATAGCTTACATTTTTGTTAGTACATAATATTTTTCAAAAGAGAAACAAATAGAGCAGAAGTATTGGTGGCCAGGACGGGGTGTGGGAATGGTATTATCAAGCTAGTTAGAAATGTAAATCTGCTGTGATAACCCAAGTACAGCTATGTATGTGATAAAGAGCTTACTGTACTTTCTGAGAGGAAAAAAGTTATGTGTATCGTTTAAGAAAATTAAGTCAGTAATTGTATTTCTGAAGGCAGACGCTTTAACTATATCTATTCAGTCATAAAAATAGGAAAGTGGGGTAGCCATCAGTTCTTTTTTTTTATGCTGGTGGAATGAGTGGAGGAAATAAGCTTTTTTGGGGGTCTTGAAAAGGACTATGATTTAGGGGCCAGTCGCGGTGGCTCACGCCTGTAATCCCAGCACTTCAGGAGGCTGAGGCGGGCAGATCACGAGGTCAGGAGATCAAGACCATCCTGGCTAACACGGTGAAACCCCGTCTCTACTAAAAATACAAAAAAAATTAGCTGGGCGTGGTGGCGGGCACGTGTAGTCCCAGCTACTCAGGAGGCTGAGGCAGGAGAATGGCGTGAACCCGGGAGGCGGAGCTTGCAGTGAGCCGAGATTGGCCACTGCACTTCAGCCTGGGCGACAAAGCAAGACTCCACTCCGTCTCAAAAAAAAAAAAAGGACTATGAATTAGAAGCATAGTTCTCTCCTTAGTTTTGGCTTTTTCAAGTTGAAAAACCTAAAAATGTCATTAGGTTCCTCATCAAGAGAACTTTAGCCTGTATTTCCAGCTGATTTAATGTGTTTGTCTATCCCTTCCTCTAGCTGCAGTAGTTTAGTTACAACTGTAGCTGAGAGCCAATACATATATGACCCTACAGTTTCTAGTCAGAATATTAGAATCATCTTGTTTTTATTTTTTGTAGCTATAGATTAGAACCTTAATAAGACGATTTGGAAACCAGAACCAAAATTGTGAAGTCGCTTGTCTTCAGGCTTTTCTCAAAGCCTTCTTATTTTTAAATAAATAAGGACACACATGTGTCAGTAATACATGTTTAATCTACCTGTGCTTATAAACGTGAACAGGTATGTTAAATAGCCAGCTCCTTATGTTATTTTTGTAACACTTCATAGGTGTTCTTCATTTTTATACAAGTTTTTCCTTTTAAAAATCATATTCTCAATGAGTTTGAAGGACATATTGTTTTAAAAAGTCTTTTTAAAAACATAAGTCACTTAGTTTTTTTCTTAATAGGTAGGTGTTTCTCATAATTCTGATTCAGAGTTATAATGGAACATACTCCAGAAATTCACATAGAAATATTGGTAGGAAAGTGAATACACACACCATTGTTTAGTGTGCAGATTAGTTATTTCCATAACAGGGAATAGGAAATATTTCACATGGTTTAGCTTCATCTGTAGTCAGTTCTATTTTTGGTAATGTAGATACTTGGAATCTGAGAGTTGTCCAAAAAATAAGTAGAATAGCTCTTTACAGGATTCTAAAATTCCTCAGGTATGAGATAGTTGGAGAAATTTTCTAAATGATTATGTTCAAGCCCAGGAATGAAAACTTAAGATGCTATGAAATTTATGCATATTTTTACCATTTTAGTATTGAGTAGCCTCAGCTAAGAACATAAACTGGCTGTGATACCATTAATTTTCTCAGTAGGTCAAGAATTAAGTGTGACATTAAGACTTCATAATTCATCATTTGACTTTAAACTGGATGAAAATATTTTTATTTGCTTTGTAAATCTTCAGCTTTCTACACCTATGAATGAAATTCTCCAAAACAAATTCATACTGGATTAATACCATTAGGCTATGCCCAGGGATAAGCAGGAAACCCAAGTGACTCATCCTGTGAAGTGGTTTGGGGACTGTTGACCATTTCTAGGCTTAATACAACTATTCACTCTTCTGTAGTCTATTTTTTCTTTTTTTTTTTTTTTTCTGTGTGTGTGTGTGTGTGTGTGTGTGTGAGAGAGAGAGAGAGAGAGAGAGAGAGAGAGAGAGAGAGAGAGAGACAGAGTCTCATTCTGTCTCCCAGGCTGGAGTGCAATGGCATTATCTCAGCTGCCTGCAACCTCTGCCTCCCGGGTTCAAGCAACTCTCCTGCCTAAGCCTCCCAAGTAGCTAGGACTACAAGTGCCCGCCACCACGCCTGGCTAATTTTTGTATTTTTAGTAGAGACAGGGTTTCACCATATTGGTCAGAGTGGTCTCCAACTCCTAGACTCAGGTGATCCACCCACCTCAGCTTCCCAAACTACTGAGATTACAGGCGTGATCACCTGTGTGCAGCCCTATAGTCTATTCTTGATCACTCTATTATAATTTCTTGTATCAGTCTGATTTTTCACAGTTGATCTCCCATCAGTTAGAGTTTTTTAAAAACTTTTATGTTTAGAAGACCTAGACAACAAAATATTAAGTGCTGCTTTCACCCCTATCTCAGGAGAGGAGGAATAATATATAGGTCAGATAAGCTATGAAATAGATCTGCCGGACTTTGAGGTAATTGGAGCTCAAGGATAGGTTAAGTGTGCAACAGATTATATAACAAACAGTCTTTTTGTTTTTCCGTAGGAATTATGTCACTGCAAGTAACATAGATAGAAATGCCTATCTATTTCTATGGTATTTAACATATGTACTATTCTATGATGATGTTCATAGTAATTTGTATCTGAATCCCTCTTACCTCATAGGTAGACATAAAAACAATTAGTAGATAGCTGTTATACCATATATTAAAATGATGGAAAGCATTATTAGCTATAGTAATTTCTCTAAACAAGTTTAAATGTTGATTTCTTAAATCCTGTCTAATCTGTACAGGCTTCAGAGTGTCAGTCTAATAGTGGTATATCTTCTCAGTCATCTGTTCTTCTAGCACTACTTCCATGCAGGGCTTGGTATAATGTGGATTGGATCTGAATAGCTATTTATTGGACTATATATGCCATACCATTCTTTATAATAAGTGGAAAAATAAGCATTTAGTTCAAGTTGTTTCCATTCACTGGGAAAATTATTTGGGATGCTATTTCTTGCACAGTGTTATATATTTCTATCATCATTAGATGAAACAAATATTTGTGAATTTTAACACAAATGCTAATAAATGGTGTATTGTTCATTTCAGAGTTTTATGTGATTCAGATGATATATACTTACCTATAAATAAAAGTCCTTTGTAGAATGGTAAAACATGCAAATCTTATATGGTGACTTTGTCATTGCTCTTAAAACAAAGTAGCACTAATTTTCAGATGCCCACATAGCTTTTCATGTCAGAAATATTTGTATATGTGGGCTTATTTTTTAGTTCTGACATTTTACAATTTGTCCTTTGTTTACATGCAGCAAGGAGTTATGGGCGAAGACGAGGTAATTCATTTCCGTTTGCTATGGTATAATTGTTTCTAATTGGGTTTACTGATCAATGTTGTAATTACTCTAGATTTTTCATGCAATCTCTGAAAACTCACAATTGTATTTTGATTTGAGCACTTGTCGAAGTTTTTAATTTTAAATCTCTTTAACTTTCGAACTGTATTTTTATACTAATTGTGGTTATTTAATAAATTTTCCCTTTTTAAACTGTTGAGATTTAACTCTAGTTTTTAAAGTTATTTCTGTATCTCTTAAAGATGCTATTTATAGTTTGTCTGCTTAAATATGTTTAATATTAGTGAAGGTAGCATGAAGTATGATTTTTCTACTCTCTAAATGTGTAACTGTCATATTTATGATGTATAATTTACAACTCTAGCTTGTTAGTTCTATGTTGACCCAGTTGAAAATAATACACACCAAATAGATTATTGTTAACACTGATTTATAGAAATAATGTTGCTTATATTTCTCTGTTTTCTAAGAATGTAACCCTTTCTTTCCCTTTCTCTCTCTCTCTCTCTCACACACACACACACACACACACACACACACACACACAAACACATACCTTCTCCCCTTTCCTTTTTCCTTTCCCTCCCCCACTAAAGTATTCCCCACAGAGTTCTTGTGTGGTATCCTAAGGAAAGAGGACTATGTGATGCAAGACTATTATTGAACTTCCTAGGAAAGCAGCTGATGTTTTCTGTGGCTGAAGCTGCTTCTCCTTTTGCCATGTGCAGACTAGTAGATGGGATGAGAGGAAGCAAAAGTATGCTACTAGATTGTTCTCTAAATGAGCAAAAATCATGATGTTTATATTGTTAGGCTTATTCCAAGTGCCACACTGAATAAAAAGAGTTTTATTTGACCTCTAAAAATCTCCCTTAAGCTATGGAGAATAGACAGTAATAATAATGCCCTTTGATCACTTTTATATACATGTGCTAGTGCTTCCATTTCTTTTCAACTAGTCATGAATGTGTGGACTTTTTAAACAAGCAAAACCATTTGCCACGACTGACAACCAAAACTAGTATTTTATATTCTTAAGTGCTCCCAATTTTATATTTCAGATTATCTGAATTTAACTTAATTTTTTAATATGTTTCTTCAAATGCTTGACTGAATCTTTTGGTTCTTCAGTTTTCAAACTAAAAATTTAGAGGAGATAGACACTCAAGATTTAGAAAATTGAAGCTGAACAACTTTTCTAAAGACGTAGCAAGCTGAGAAGTGGGGAAAGTTTGGAAGTTTAGTACTATTTTCAAACCTATGGACTAACTTATTTCACTATGCCATTTTAATAATGGAGCTTCAGTTCTCTGAAACACAACCCACTTACCAATCTGTGATTTTTAGGCATTTTGAAGCTATAGAGCAATTCAGAATTCTTGCCTTGTTAAACATTTTTCATCTTTTAACTGTTGTGGCTTACGTTTAGTCTAATTTCATATACTCTCATGTAAATATCATGACCTAAGAAGTTTTTAGGAACGAAGTATTAGGAAGTAGTGTTATTATTTGTCTTCTTCTCAGTTCAATAATTGTAGATTATGATTGTGATATTGAGAAAAAGCAAAAATTTTCCCCTGCTTTTATATAGGAACCTGCTTTCGTTCCTGTATATCTCGATCCACTAGAAGCCATAAAGAATTATTTGACTTCAGAACTGCCTTCCTGCATTGGAAGCAGGAAGACTCTCACATGGTTTTAAGGCTTCTGATAAAAGCTTCCATTAGGACAGAACTGACGGTTGGCACACATATTTGGTTTAGCATAAGGGGGAATGAATGCCTGAATTTTCATCTCAGATTATATGGCCTTAGTAAATTTTTAGCTCATCTTCTATGAACAGTAGCAGTCTACTTTTAAAACTTTGATTGTGAGAGTCACGTGAAAGCCACACTCATTAGAAATAACTACTGAGAGATTTTATCTGAATTTTAAAGTACACTGAAACAGTAAGTAATGATTTTTTTAAAAAAACCTGCATACCAAAGGAATGACTCAGAAATGGCTAGTCACCTGGTTTTCTTCCTATTTTTTTACTGTTTTTTTCCTGTTCCATCCTAGATATAACAAACCTCAGACTGATAACCTTTTTACCACCAAAGACCCCCTTTTATATAGCCTCATGTTTTAGATTTGATCCATCAAAGAAACTGCATTTGTTTAGAATTATTTTGTTAAAAATGAGTTGCTTATCTTCTGTTCATGTGGGATGTGTCACACTGAGTTGATATAATTTTTGCTAAAAATAAGTCGTGGCTCTTCTACCAGTGCAATAATGGGTGAACAGTTATTTTCACGGGACATTCTTACTTTGACTTTTGTAGTCCTGTTCAGGAAGAACTGTTTTTCTTCTTTCATGTAAAAGATTTCTCACTTGACTACAGTCAAATCAAGTTAATACCAAAACGACTTTATGTACTTGAATTTCTTAATAATGTCAATAAGAACTTTAAAGCTAGCTCTAGGTATTAATTTATGAAATATACTTTAGGAATAATCAAAATGTAATTATGCTAGTAGTAGTTAAGAAAAGCAGAGATTTCTTTCCCTGCTTTTTAGTTGGAACCTACTGCCACTACTGTGTATCTCTGTCCCCTGGTAGCCATAAAGAGTTCTACTTTAGAGCTGCCTAGGGGGCAGCATTAGGAAGGAAAAGGGTTCACATGGGGAGCTGACTTTAATATGGAAAACTACTTATCATTTGTATTTATTTTGTATTCATTGTTTCTTCCATTCCATTCTGAGAGTGAACATACTTGTCCAGGATTCAAGTAGGATGAGGGTTGTGAAGGGAGGTGTGAAGTGTAACTTAAGTTCGATCCTTTCAACTTAAACTATTTCTATAGCACAATCAGTTCCTTTAATAAAGGATTAAAGGGCTACTGTGTTCCAGAAGGAATAAAAATATGTAGAATATTTTTAGTAATGGAAATAAAAACTTATTTTAGTTAATGGTTCTAAGCCCCAGGAGGCAATCCTTTTAAGCAAGTAAACCCAAAGCTTGAGTTAGTAGATTACATATGGGACAAGAAGATAGGAGAAATAATTTTAAAGGGAGACAAATGATGGAAGTTTAATTAGAGAAGTTTGATTTATTCATAATGTATAGTCATTCAGATTTATGTGCTATGATAAATAAGGAATTATTGAAAATGCAGTATGCTATATACTGCTTTAAAGTTGATCCAGGATTTGCTATTTGGAACAATCTTGTGAAGTACCCAGTGTTGGCAGTTTTACTTGTGTTGCCCAGGTTGGAGTGCAATGGTCCGATCTCGGCTCACTGTAGCCTCCACCTCCTTGGTTCAAGCGATTCTTCTGCCTCAGCCTTCCAAGTAGTTGGGATTACTGGCATGCGCCACCATACCCGGCTAATTTTTGTATTTTTACAAAAATTGTTTCGCCATGTTGGCCAGGCTGGTCTGGAACTCCTGACCTCAGATGATCTGCCCACCTCAGCCTCCCAAAGTTCTGGGATTACAGGCATGAGCCACTGTGCCCGGCCGAGTGTTGGCTTTTTAATTTTATCCATTCTGATGGTGTGTAGTCCCTCACTGTGGCTCTAATTTGCAGTTTCCTGATGACTAAGGATGGCGTCTAAACACCTTGTCATGTGCTTCTAACCCATTCCATTGTATTCTTCTGTAAAGTTCCCTTACAAGTCTTTTGCTCATTTTTAATTGGGTTGTTTTTCTTCGTTATGGGAGTTGTTTATATATTTTGTCCTATTTTCCAGCAGCGTATTGTTTGTCATCCACTTTTTAACAGTATCTTTGATAAGCAGAAAAATGTCTAAATTTTCTTAAAAATCCAATTGTTTTCATTCACCATTAGTGTCATTTAGTCCTGGGAAATTATCACTACCCACAAGGTTATGAAGAAATTCTAGTTTCTTGTTTTAACTTTTACATTTAAGTCTGTGATCCTTCTTGGATTTATTTTTCAGTATGGTGTGATACAAGGATCAAATGTATTTCCCCCTCCAACTAGAAATGCATTTATTGAAAAGATTTACTTTTCCACATTGAACTAAAACATCAAGTGACTATACATGTGTAGGCCCGTTTCTGGACTCTTATGTTCTATTTGTCTGTCTACTCTAATATCAGTTTTACAGTCTCAATAACTATAGCTAACTAGTGAGTCTTGAAACTTGGTAGTGTAAATCCTCCAACTTTGGCTTTTTTGTTTGTTTGTTTTGTATGCTTTCCTTGATTGTTCGTAGGTCTTTGATTTATTATAAATTTTAGAACTGGCTTGTGAATTTCTAGAAGACTGTGTGCTGAGATTTTGGATGGATTGTATCCAATCTATAGATTGGATAATTTGGAAAGAATTTACATCTAACATGGTTTCTTTTGTTTATTCATTTATTTCATTTTATTAACATTTTCCATAGCAATTTTTTGTCATTTTCAGTGTAAAAATCTCGCATATCTTTTCTTAAGTTTGTCAATATTTGGTGGGTTTGGATGAGATATGGAAATGATATTTAAAATTTTTCCCAGTTTATTACTAGCATTTAGAAATAATTTGGTTTTGTAAATTGAATTTGCATTTCTTCCCTAAATACAATTATTTCTACTAGTTTGATTTCTTTGAATTTTACATGTACAATTATGTCTATACCAAATACTTTTATTTTTCTTTGCCAGTACTCATGACTTTAAATTATTTTTTTCATCTTCTTTGACTTGTTGTACCTCCAGTAGTACAATGCTGAGTAGAAATAGAGTTAACATCCTTCCAAACCTTCAAGAGAAGCCATTTGATAATTTATTATTGAAGACTTTCACTCTTTTTTTTTTTTTTTTTTAATGCTTTTTATTGGATTGAGGAAATTCCCTCCTACTCCTAGTTTTCTGGGAGTTGCTTTTTTTTTTTTAAATTATGAATAGCTGTTGAATTTTATCAGATGCATTTCCTACATTTATGGAAATGATTTTATGCTATTTCTGTTTTTGTCTGTTTATGTGGTACAGTTAACAGTAATTGATTTTAAAATGATAAATCAATCTTATGTTCCTGGGGTGAACCCTACTTAATCATGATATGTTTTCCTTTGTTATCTATACTTCTGGATTCATTCCACCAACATATTTTTTAGGATTTTTGTATTTGTGTTCATGAGGGACATTAGTATACAGTTTCTTTATAATGTTTTTGTCAGATTGCAGTTGTAAAAACAAGTTGTGAAGTGCTTCCTCTTTCTTTATTCTCTGAAAGAGTTTGTATAAAATTGCTGTTTTTTTCTTCTTCAAAAGTCTAGTTAATTTGCCAGTAAAGCCACCTAGGCCTGGATTTTTCTTTGTTGGAATATTTTCTTATTTTGATTTTTGAGTTATGATTTTCATTTTTTAATAGATAAATAACTATTCAGATTTTTTCTCCCTCTGCCATTTTTGAAAAGCTGCATTTTTCAAGGGATTTGTTTCCTCTAGTTGTTAAATTTATTACCATAAAGTGGCTAATAACATTCCCTTTTTCATCTTTTAATGTTTGTAAGTTCTATGTTGATTGATATCTCCTTTTTGTTACTTTATTTCCTTCATCGTACTTTCTATTTTATTTGCTATTCTTTTTCTAGCTTTCTGTGGTAGAAACAAGATGATTTGTTTCAAGCATGTCTTGTTTTCTAATATGCTTTTAAAACTACAAATTTTCCTTTAAGCATGGCTTTTGCTGCATTCCAGCAAAATGAATTTGTTGTGTTTCATTATCATTCAGTTTTATTCCTTTGAGGTGAAAGAACCTGAAAACATATGTATGGTATCATTTAGAAAGCATGTTTAAAGTACACTACAGTGGTAGACATAAACTTATTTAATGGTTCTCCTTTTATTGTCATAGTAATTTGAAATATGATAAAAGGATAATTGGCAAAGTAAAAAGTCATACTTTGTCAATGATATATATTCTTTTAAATGAGTGTTTAAATCTGTAGCTTTTATGGCTTCTTGAAAAAAAGCAGTCATTATTGTCCAACAGTGAAGATTCTTGTTAGTATGGCTAGTGTACTAAATGTTCTTAAACTTTTCATTACATTCTTTGTTTAGCTGAACTTTGTTAATAGATTATAGACACATAGATTATAGATGTTTTTAGTTCTATGAATACTAAGGGCAATATTTTATTATAGTAAACAAAAAACTGGAGTCATTTTTGGGTCACTTTTCTCTTTGGCATTGCTTATAGTGTGATTTGTCACCGCATTTTTTTTTTTTTTTTTTTTTATGTAGACCCTAAGTATTTGTGATCCATATTTTTTCTCAACTTAAATGTCTGTTAGAAAGACATTTAAATACTTACTGTATTTGTGACACTGCTAAGTTTTTATTTGTGTTAGGGCATTTTAAAGTGAAAAACTTTCCAAAGAATTGGTATATCTGAAATAAATATAGAATTTGGATTTGTGATTTTTTCCCTTAAAATCAAGTTTGTATGCATGCTGTTTATCTTATTCCTTTTAAAATAGAGAATTATTCAATTAAAGTCTAACCTTTAAAACTTTGACCAGTTATTCACAATTAATATTATTTTTAGTGGATCTTGATGTTCATTTTATTAAGTAAAAATAGTTTCATGTTGAAGAGTTTCCTTTCTGTTGATCACAAAGAACACTGACATTTTGTTTTATATTGCTTCCTATTTCTAATAACAGGTATTTGAAAAGTTAAGCAATATTCACAAAGTTACTCAGTGAACACGGGTATTTTTCAGAACATCGTATTTAAGCAGCATTTGAATCTTTAGAATAATTCGCTTCCTATATCAAATATCATCTTTCTCTCTGTTGTTGTGTCTTGTAAACTAAATTTTTATGTCAAACATCTAGGTAGCTAGCTACCTCACTCTGACAGGCATATGATCCCTTCCTTCTTATCCCCAACCCATTCTCTTCAGGCTGTCACATTTCTAATTGTCTTTGTTTGTATTACTTGCGTCATGTGTCATATTTTTCAAGATGCTCTATGGCATGTGATTTAATATATAGACAAATACCCAACATAAAATGGTCTGGTCTGTGGCCTATTTGTTTAATATGTAGACAGATACCTAACATAAAACTGATACTGGTCCATGGCCTGTTAGGAATCAGGCCACACAGCAGGAGGTGAGCAGAGGGCAAGTGAGCATTGCTGCCTGAGCTCCACCTCCTGTCAGATCAGCAGTGGCATTAGATTCTCACAGGAGCGTGAAACCTATTGTGAACTGCATGTGTGAAGGATCTAGGTTGTGTGCTCATTATGAGAATCTAATGCCTGATGATCTGAGGTGGAACATTTTCATCCCAAAATCATCCACCTGCTGTGGAAAAATTGTCATCCACAAAACTAGTCCCTGCTGCCAAAAAGGTTGGGGACCACTGCTATAGATTATATCCATTGTCTCCTATCCAAAAAAATCTTTCAGTTAATATTGAAAGAAAAACAACTTGTCCATATTCTTACTCTGTTGTTCCTTATCTAATATACTTTAAGAACTAATCTTCATTTGATCTCTATACTTAATAAAACTCTAAATACATGCAATGTGACTGCTACCCAACTTTCCTGAAACACCTACCTTCACAGATCATGTATGTCCTCAAAACAACTGTCATTATTAAAAGTAATTATCTTAATATTTCACATTGTTACTTAATTGCTCTTTCGTTCTTTTATTACTTTTTTGGTGCTTCTAGTACAGTAATATTTTGGCTGCCCTCCCACTTTTCCTACCACTCCTTTCTCTAGCTCCTTGAATGTTCTGCTTCCTCCTTGTAAGTTTCCCGAGGAGCTGTCCTCATCATTTCTCACTGGAGTGTTTATCATTGATGTTATGAAGGACCTTAAACTATAACCCATGTGGAGTTGACTCCAAATTATTTTCTCAGAAATATGATATTTCTTTTCTGCACTTCCTTTTCAGCTTCCTACTATACATTTACTTCTGAACATCCTAACAGCATATAAAACTTTACATATCTAAAGCTTAAATTATTTTCCTTTCTCATACCAGTTTCTGGTCTTTACTGTCCTTATATCAGTTAATGGTTCTTATCATTTTCTAAAGTCTTCCTTAGATCTCTCTTTTTCATTCTTTCTCCCTATTTTGTTTCCTATTTGCTTGTGACTGCCATCCATCCTTTGTGGATTTTTTGCACAACTTCTAATCTGCTCATTTCCAGCTACCTTATCCATATTTACTAACTCTCCCTAATGCACAGAAAAAGTTATAATTTTGATTGAACCCCTGCATCCAGTTGATTATCTTCATCACCTACTAAATGTCTTGTTAGCCTGGCATTCAGCGTTAAATAACTCTAGCTAGCCTCAAAGGGCTTTTCTAGCTTTTACTCTGCTTGTTTCCAACATATTTCAGCCAACCTTGACTATTCCTTATTTCTTAAGTTCAATTTTTCCTACATTTTCTGTTTCTCCTTTCACTTGGGAAAAGGAAAATTTACTGAAAACCATGTTCCTGTAAATATTTCCACCTATAGATATTCTACCCTCTCTAATGCTTCACTATGCACTGCTATTTTTCCCTTTTTATCATAAATACTATCTAATTTCACTTAGAGATTTAGGAAATCCCCCTTTTATTAGACTCCTTTCCTCCAGAGTATGTCCTCTGAGCACTTTAAAGCTTTCTTATGG
The DNA here is from genome assembly GCF_049350105.2 of Macaca mulatta. Classification (NCBI taxonomy): domain Eukaryota; kingdom Metazoa; phylum Chordata; class Mammalia; order Primates; family Cercopithecidae; genus Macaca; species Macaca mulatta. Next base: position 14,109,369 of record NC_133410.1, read on the forward strand.
ATGTGTAACATGGTTACATATATACATCTGATCTTTCTAAATGTACATTCCTTGACAGCCGGGGAGTATATTAGGTCATTTAAGTTTTGTGGAGGGATTACCCACAGAGTGGGGATTACTTCTTCAGAGGATTATACAGGATGTGCCCTATACAAGGATTACCTCCTGAAATGTGGGCTCAAATGGGCACTAAAGTGCCAGAGGGGACACCCTTTTCTAGTTTGTACATGTGCAGAAGCCCTGTCTACCGTTTCATATAATTGGCACACATGTAATAAATTAGGTCAAGACCTTGTATACAAGTGTTACTTGTTCTCCTTATCCTTACTTGCTGTAGTCTACAAGTGATTTTTTATAAATTATATCCCCTTATCTATTTAGTCTGTGTCATTTCCTTTCTGCCACCAGTTTCTGAAAAGTCTTACCTGTTGCATATCCAGTCTGTCCGCATACATTAGATTCTTGGTTATAACAAATTCTTGCTCATAACAAGTTGAAGTGATCTAGTATTTCTTTTGCAGTTTAATTGTTGACATATGGCTATGTTTATTTCTAAGTCACTCTTTAGATTGCTTCTTTCTTGAATCCAGGTAATTAAAACCACATACTATTTAAATTTCTCTTAATTTTTATGTTCACCTGCATCACCTTCATTTTTAAGTCTTTTAATTTGTCATTGGTATTTTTATACTTAAATTTATCATTTTCTCAGATCTGAGATTCAGGTTATATTTGTTCTTTATTCTAGGTCGTTCTTCCCTCTTTCCAATAGATGATGGCTTGCTGGATGATGGTCACAGTGATCAAGTTGGAGTTTTAAATTCACCCACCTGTTATTCAGCTCATCAAAATGGAGAGCGAATAGAACGCTTCTCTCGAAAAGTTTTTGTTGGTGGTCTTCCTCCAGATATTGATGAAGGTATTTATTAAGATATTTATTAACATGGTGATTTGGGCTTTAACAAAAACAAAAAAATATGAAATTTAATGTGAATGGACTATGGAAGTTTTTACCACCTGGAGATTTTCAGAATTAGAATGTGTTTTCTTCTTTTAAAATATTTTATCACCTGTTGAAATATGAAAACAGTTGAACAAAAGCTTTTTTATGATTTTTTTCTTTAGATCTTATCATATTTGTAACTGCGAGCATTTTTGGTAAATAAGATTTTCATGACCTCGGTCATTTCTACTTGTTTTTAAAATAATAGAACATATTTAGGTATATAAAACTTGAAACTTTTTAAATCACCATAATGTGTGCATGCATACACACAATGAAATAAATGGAACCAACCATAAGATTATATCTGCAATGCTTGGTAATCGAAAGTTTAATTTCTTTTTTTTTGTTTTGAGACGGAGTCTCGCCCTGTTGCCCCAGCTGGAGTGTGGTGGCACAATCTCGGCTCACTGCAAACTCCACCTCCTGGGTTCAAGCAGTTCTCCTGCCTCAGCCTCCTGAGTAGCTGGGATTACAGGCGTGTGCCACCATGCCCTACTAATTTGTTGTATTTCTAGTAGAGATGGGGTTTCACTTTGTTAGCCAGGATGGTCTTGATCTCCTGACCTCGTGATCTGCCCGCCTCAGCCTCCCAAAGTGCTGGGATTACAGGAATGAGCCACCGCGCCCGGCCAAAAGTTTAATTTCTTTGAGGATAAATGTGCTCTTAGAAACAGGGAAGAAAGAGGCTATCAAATGCAAAAGGGAAATGGAAACAGAACATGAATAGCAAATTAGGATTTCACAAACACTAATGATTGTATGTGAAAATGATCATGTGTAATTATAACAAAAGAAAATTAATTGAAGACTTAAAATATTAAACTATATTTGTGAGGTTATGGGAAATGTATCACTCATTCTTATATTTTAGAATGTTTTTTAGTTATGATTCAAATACCCACAAACTTATTTTAAGTATTGATCTTCATAAGATTTCCATGTAATGAAATAACATATTTTAAGTATTGATCTTCATAAGATTTCCATGTAATGAAATAACATAAGACATAGCAATTGGATGTAACCTATATGGATTTCAGTGAAACTACCTGGCATGTATCAGACCCTAGTATATTTTTTCAACATTATAGTTATTCAAGTCTTGTTTCAGCAGACCTTTTTTTCCTATAATAAAATGATTTTATTTGTGAAGCAGTAATAGATTTTATTTAACTTACGTAATGTTGGCGTTTTTTTCAATCCAGTGCTATTTGTGGTTTGGTGTACTATAAAGTCATTAGTATCCATACAATGTTATATAAAATTTTAAAATTCACATGCAATTGAGTATTCTAACCAGTGTACTGCTTAAAAATGAATTTATTTTAACAAAAATTGTTATTAAGTTTGACATATTATTTTAATAAGTATATTAGACATATTCCCAGTGTTTATATTCTAATTTATCTTAAGGTATTTGGCAGTTTTAAATGTTAAATCTTCATAGTAAAAGTACAGAATTTCTTAGAACGAATCACTGAAACTAATTTCTAATGCATATTATTGTACTTTCTTAAGATGAAATAACTGCTAGCTTCAGAAGATTTGGACCTTTGGTAGTAGATTGGCCTCATAAAGCAGAAAGCAAGTCCTATTTTCCACCAAAAGGTAAGGATTGTTATTGTTAATATTTGCTAGGAAATTGGTTGTATGAGAGCAAAAGAAAGAATAGCAATTACTTAGCCAGTTAGGAATCATAAGAAACTTGCTATGATTTGATAATAATTTCAAAGACTCAAATCAACAAATGTTTGAGTATTTTCTCTGTCTAAAGCATCATTCCAGGTAACTTGGGTGTAGACATGAAACAGGATCTCTCTGCATTATGAAATTAAGATCTATGTGAAGTGATTGGTCTTTTATAAAATATAAATTTATGAACAGTTGAAATATAAGATTTACATTAAGTGTTCTAGATAACAGCAGAGCGGTATAAATTATTACCAACTGTTGATGAATAAATAATTTAGATAAAAGACAAAGTAGCTAGTTGGGTCTATTAATATTTTTTCAGTTATATAAAGATGTAAGACTTGAGGAAGATGCTTAGTTATGTTAGTCAGTTATTGCTAGGAAGACACTGTGACTGATCACCACAGGACAAGAATTACAAATTGTGCTAACCTTCACATGCAAGTCACATGATCAAGTCATCTGTGGGGAGAGGAAGTATATCCTGCCCACAATAACAAGAGGAAGAGAGGAGAAAGGAGTCAGAATTGCTAATGGAAGATTCTCTGAAATAAGTAAAAGAAAGGAGGAGGTTCAAAGATTAAGACTTTACTTTAAACATTGCTGAAATATAATTTTAGAAAAAGCACATCACACATACTGTTTAGTTTCATGACTTAGTGAATTGTCAAGCCTGGAGAAAAGACTCCAATAGAACTGTTAAATACTTTGATTTTGACTCTGGGAAATGAAGCATGATAAAGAAGTTATTGGCATATAAAAACTAGGTACAGTATCTACTTTCTGCCATTGAGAATTATAGCACCTCCACTAATAGTTCAAATAGTTTTTTAGATAAATGGAATAATGCAATGATTTTTAATACTTGTAGATCTATATGTATGTATGGAATCAAGAGCATCTTTTGAGTAGGGATTCTGGATCCTAGGCCTCTATGAGAATCTGATTAAAGCTATCTACCTCTCTCCATGTAGTCTGGAGTTTATTGGGGGTCACGAAACCTTGGTTTAGAGAGGAAATTATCTCCACATGGATAGAGATGTTTGCTTATTAGCTAAGTTTTAGTGTTGGCCATAGTTTTACTATCTTGCCATTTCATAAAGTTTACTTTATAAATGCCATTTTTATTGAATACTCAGAGTATTGAGTTATTTTGTAATGTTCTTGACAAGCTACCATCATCACTTCCTTGACTCCTTCAGCTGTCTTTCTAGTCTCTCCACATCTCTAGCCCTCTCCAATTTTCTCCTATAGTCCAGCCACAGCAGTCTTTGAAAACTCATTGGATGGTACTATTCTTTACTTACCTGCATAAACCCTTTAGTGGTTTTTCTTATTTTTAGGATAAAAGAAAAATGCATTCACTCTGCATGGCCTCATCTTCTTTCTAGCTTCTTCTACTACTACTGTTTGTTTCCCTCCAGTCCCACAAACTGGCCTTGTCCTCTCCAGCCTCAGGGCTTTTATGTATGATAATCTCTAGACTGATGGTGTATCTTCCTTGTGTCTCTTTATCTATATATTCCCTACTTATCTTTTGTATCTCAAGCTTAAGTGTAAGTTGATCACAGAAGACACTGAGGATCTACCAAATGAGGTCGGCTCCTCCTGCCCAACTCCTAGTGCTGTCTGTGTCTTTCACTCCGAGCACTCATCACAGTTGCAGTATTACATTTTTACAACTTTAAAAATTTGTAATTATTTTATTAATGTCAGTTTCTTTCAAAGATCTGTAAGATAGTGTCTTTATTCACCTTTGTGAATGTTCATATTCTCAATAGTTCACAGATTGTTAACTGCCTAATAAATGAGATAACAAAAAATACTATAGGATGGAGAAATTACTTCAAGTAGATAGGGGAAAGCTTCACTGAGAGGTTTGGAATTAATCTAAGGTACTGTATACAGATAGATAAAAAGTACTTGAACAGAGTTCCAGGCAGGAATGGAAATAGAATTTTAAAAAGGAATTAGGAATTGTTTGGCTGGAGAGAGATGCACATTTTTGCATGAGCCACTTGTTCACTTACAGGTATGGTGTACTCTAAGCCTAGAAAGATGAGATGGAACAAATTTAATGTGAAACAGAATAGTTGTCTTTATTGCTATTGTTGCTATCATTGTTATTGTGGTTTTGTAGTAGTTTCTCTAATTGAAAAAATAAAATTGGCATTGGCAATTCATACTTTTTTTGGTACAATTACAGTTAATTGTAGCCATTTCCAAAGACCAGTATCCCCAAACCTTGTTCTTTCAAGCAATTTTTTTATTTCTGTAATTCAGCATTTTCCATGGTTTGGAAAACACTGGTATAGAAGCATCCAGTGAGTGAAGCTACCTTGTAATTACAGCAGTGACTAGAGTCCCTTAGATGCTAAGCCACACATGTACATAAGTTTCCTTTGCAGTGGATAACCTTCACGTTACATGATTGTTAGCTTGCTTTAACAAATTCGAAAGAAGCTATTATATAGTATGTTTTTGTTAAGAATATTTTAATATCTAATGACTTGCATTGGGTAAGTCATAATTTACCTGATATGGCTTAATTTTTGTAATATAAACATTTATTCTCTAATAATAACAAAAATTGAGAAATACTAAAAATATTGAATTTAAAGTATTATTTTAAAATTTAGCAATATTAAAATATTAATATCAAAAATTTTTTTAAATGACCGAATTTAATGTACTATTTCAGTAAATTGGTCTTACACCCTTTTCATTATTACAAAATAGTTATAGTTCCCAGATCCTTATTTTGTATCAAAATTAAAGCCTTAAAAAAGCTTCATTATTTTTAAGAATATTTAAATTGTTTCTAGCAATGTAAAAAATCTAAGACATGTTTTTTAATCCTGTGTAATCTTACCTTTGGAAGTTTGTATTTATATAGGGTGAAATCATTTGTATAGGGTGAAATGGCTTCAGGTATTTTTTATACAATCAGCTATTAATTTTATTAAAATGAAGTACTTTAGTGTCACATCAGACCTTTGTGGCATAAAGCTATTGTTGACAATAAGCTGAGTTTTTTGACTTGAGTAAAACATGACCTTACACTTCCTGTTATATGGTGGAACAGACATACATGGCCTGCTTGATGTCTGCTTCATACTGGGACTAGATTAAAATGCTGTACATTTGTTCACATAGAAATCTTGCCAAGATAAGGGATAGATCATTTATAGCTATCACCTGCTGGGAATAATCACATAATAGTAAACTTGTTGTGTAAATTTTGATGCCTTCTTTTTATAAGTAGTCTATTCTGTCGGCTGGATACATGATTTTTTGTTAAAGATTGGCAATTGGTTGTTTACAAGTCTAGATAGTCTCCAAACAGTTTGAAAAATGTATTCCACTGCTTTCTGAGTTGAGGCTTGATTTAAAAGTTTTGATCCATCTGGCCCATGTTTTATTAAGGAACATATTTTATTCCAACCTTTCTACTGTAGCTTTCTTAGTATCATTGAGAAGTTTTCGTGAGACTGTGGAATGTTTCCTCTGCTTAGGGGATTTCATGGACCTTTCCAAGTGTATTCCAGTCTAAAAGTATGCTCTAGATAGAACTTGGATTAACCTGAAGGCCTTTATAGCAAACTTTAGCTCCAGATATACTCACCTGGTTAATTCTACCAAGTTCTTTAAGAAGGTAGTATCACTACTAGAAAGAGCATGGGAGACCTTGGGGCTGACCTGGGTTTGAAATTATTCAACCAGCTATTTACTAGGAGACTGACTTCAGTACCTTGATTTTTTTTCTTCTGTAAAATGGGAATCGTATTTCATAGACTTTTGAGAATCAAATAATAATGCATGTAAGTTAGTACAATATCTGATAGCAAGTGTTCTATATAAAGTAGCCAATTGCTTTACTGAGTATCTGTTTTAATGTGTATTACATAGTATATTGTGTTCTCTTGTAGAAGGTAAATGGTTTTTTGTCCTAGTTGTTTTTTTGTTTTTTTTTTTCAAAAGCATGTATTTTCTAAATAGTACTGAAATTTGGAGTAAAATCACTTGACTTGACATACTGCCTCATTTTTAATGGTTATTCCAGGCTATGCATTTCTTCTCTTTCAAGAAGAGAGCTCAGTTCAGGCACTAATTGATGCTTGTATTGAAGAAGATGGAAAACTCTATCTGTGTGTTTCTAGCCCTACTATTAAGGACAAACCAGTAAGTAAATACCACATGAACTTCAGGCTACAAATGTAGATTTTTCAAAAATTGTTTTGAAATGATTATTAATTAATAAAAGAACAATTAAACTATCATGTTGAGTTTTAGTTTTTGAAACATCCAGATAATTTATAGCAGGAGTCCCCAACCCCTGGGCAGTGGACCAGTACTGGTGGTCCATGACCTATTAGGAACCAGGCCATACAGCAGGAGATGAGTGGCAGGCAAGCCAGCATTACTGCCTGAGCTGCACCTCCTGTCAGATCAGAGATGGCATTAGATTCTCATAAGAATGCAAACCCTATTGTGAACTGCACATGTGAATGATCTAGGTTGCACATTCTTTATGAGAATCTAATGCCTGATGATCGTAGGTGGAACACTTTGATCTCAAAACCATCTTCCACCACCTCCATCCTTGGAAAAATTGTCTTCCTCAAAATTGGTCCCTGGTGCCAAAAAGGTCGGGGACTGCTGATTTATAGTATTTAGATCAAAAGTTATAAAAAAATTTGTTTCCAGGTCCCACTATACAAATTTTTAAACAATAAAACAATCACTATTAACTGGCAAAAACAAACAGAAAATTCTCATAAGCCATCAAGGGAGTAAGACTCAATGTGATTTTCTTCATAGGTTCAAATACGTCCTTGGAATTTAAGTGATAGTGATTTTGTAATGGATGGTTCTCAGCCTTTGGATCCCCGAAAAACAATTTTTGTTGGAGGTGTTCCTAGGCCATTAAGGGCTGGTAAGTAGAATGTTAACAATTTTGTTTTAAAAAATCATTTAAATATGTTCTAGTCAATTTAATAAACATTTGGAAGCTATTGTGTACATGACACTCTTGGACAGAGCAGGAGCAGATTCTTCATGCTCCAATAGCTGCTAACTACAGAATTTTGAAACAAATTCTGAGACCCCTTCTTGAAATTCAAACTGGAGAATTGAGTGCTTATCTATCAATATTAGTGCAGTAGCTAACGCCAAGCAAATCTATAAGAATCCACCTAAATAATTCCGATTTTCTAGGTGTACCTCTCTAAGATATGAGTATTTGGGGTTTGTTTATTTTGTGTAGATCAATTCCGATATCTGAAAAAGAAATATGGGATTTTTTCTCTTTTATCTATATTTTAATCATTAAAGTAGCACTTTAGATAAGTGAATGATGATAAACTTCTGTTTATCAATAACTAGGAACCAGAAACCTACCAAAATATGTTACATAGGAATATAATTGTAGATGTATATACCCACTTTGCTCACATTAGATGGTACCCTGCACCATGTGTAGAGTGTTAGTGATTTCCATCACTGAAAACATCCTCTCCCCAGTCTTAGAGACATATGTTAAAGAACGATTCATACATGTAAATACTTATAGAATATGATGACTTCTACAAAGAAGTACATAGGGAATAGAAGAGCATGTAGCAAGGAAATATGATAATTTGATATCTTGAAGATGTTTGAAGTCTGATATCTTGAAGATATTTGTAGTTGAGCTGACATATAAAGATTGGGCAAAAGGAGTAGGATCAGGATGGTAGTAGGGTTCTGAGGAGTATGTTTCACAGAAAGGGAACAGCTTATTTAAAGGTCTTGAGTGGACAGAAACAGGGTGCTTTGGAGGAACTGAAAGAAGTCCAAAGTGCCTGAGTTGGGATACAAAGAGTGAGGGAGGGGACACAAGGAGACATTGAAAAAGTAGACAGGATTCACATCATACAAGTCTAATAGGCTAACTTGGTATTTACCCTTAGAGCAAGGGTAAACCATTGAAGAGTTTTTAAGCAAAAGAGAGACTTCATCATATTTGCAGTTTTCAAAGTTCACTTTAATGACTCAGAGAGAGGGAAGGCCAAGGTAAGAGTAAATACGGGCAGACCAGTTTAGCATCCTATTATTACAAGCCAGGAGATAGATAAAAAATGGTGGCTTGGATTAGTGGTAGCAGTGGAGAAAGCCAGCTGAACAGAGGTGACATATTTATGAGGTATACACAAAGACTGAATCTCATCTTTCAGTCATAAGCCACTGGGTGGACAGTGATGCCTTTTACTGAGATGGGAGGAGCACTGGAGAAGGAGCAGATTGGGAGGGAAGATTGTGGTCTTGGTTTTGAACACAAGTTTATGGCACCATTCAGAGCTCCCAAATAGAAATTTCAATTAAACCATCCTATATGGTATATTTTTAATGTATTTTTATGGTGGTATCTGGTATATTTTTTAAGAGAATCACTCCTTATACTGTTTTAAAAACAAGCTGGGAAGGCAAGGGCCAAAAGCAAAGAGAGAAGGCTATTGCCATGTACCAGATGAAGAATGATGTTAGCATGAATCAGGATGTTAGTGATGGAGGTGAGGCGATTGGACTCTAGATATGTTTTGAAAATCAGGTTCACAGGATTGCATGTACAGTATGGAGCAAGGGAAGAATACGGAAAGGATGAAGCCAAACATCTTGACAACTTCATCTTTTCTGTTGCTTTCAAACTGGATCAGTAGAAACTCATTGGAGCAGGTTTAATGGGATAGGGGAAGATTATGAGTTCCACTTTTAATATACTGAGTGTGGCCAGTGCCTGTTAAATATCGAGTTGTCCACTAGACAGTTGCATATACGAGTCCGTCGTCCAGGGGAGAGGTCCATACTAGAGATAAAAATGTAGGAGCTTAAAAACTTGGATGGTGTTTAAAGCTATGATACAGGATGAAGTTACTAAAGCCAGGAGTGTAGATAGTGTTGCCAGGATTGAAACTTAGGGTACTCTAACATTGAAAAGTTAAGGAGTTTAAGATGAACTATCAAGGAAGACTCAGAAGAAATTTATCAGTGAGGTAAGAGCAGAATTAGTGGGATAATATATTCTAGAAGCCAGATGGAGAAAATACTTGAATGAGAAGGAAGGGATTAACTGTTTTCAATGCTATTTACAGATAGATTGACCATTGGACTTGGCTAGAACAATTATAATGGAGTCATGGTGCGATAGTCTGATTAGAAAGAGTTGAATAAAGAATGGGAGGAGAGGAATTGGGGGGAATACTGGAACAGACTTTGAGAAATTTGGTTGTAAAGGGGAACAGAGAAATGGAGCAGTAGCTAAGAGGGAAAAAAAGCGTTAAGGGAATTTTTTAAGATAGGAAAATTATAGTATACTTGGGAATGATCTAGTATAAGGGGAAAACTGATTGTATAGAAAGGAAAGGGGAGAATTGCTAAAGCAGTGTCCTTAGTGAGAGTGGATGGGATCTAGTATGGAAGTGAAAGGATTGGATTTAGGAAAGAGCATGGAACTATTTGTCTATAGGTCAGAAGATAGAGTATATAGTAGGTTTAGTGCTGTAAGTGGGTAGATGTGATGGTGGTGAGTCACTTTATAGTTAAAAAAAAAGGCATCCTTGATCCCCTTCCTTTTTAACAACAGCCTCTTATCTGCCATTCTACTCCTGGTCAAATGATAATATACTATTGACTTTTACGTTTTACAAAAAGTACTTAAAAATTGTTGATTCCTGTGTTCTCTCAAATTTGATGTAAACTTCTTTTCCTTTTGAAGTGGAACTTGCTATGATCATGGACCGGCTGTATGGTGGAGTTTGTTATGCAGGAATTGATACAGATCCTGAGCTAAAATACCCAAAAGGTGCTGGGCGAGTTGCTTTCTCCAATCAGCAGAGCTATATTGCTGCCATTAGTGCTCGGTTTGTTCAGCTTCAGCATGGTGATATTGATAAACGTGTAAGTTGCATATTGGGAAATAACTTATGTCCTATAATGAGGTGCTGATCCAAAGCTTCATACCCTAAGGAGTTAATAATACAATTCGAACGCTGTTTAGTTTTTATACTTCTTTAAGTCTTAAAGGATATTATATAAAAATATCCTTGAAATGGAAAATTACTGAACACATTTTAAACTTTAGGTATAATATAAAAATATTAATATCATTGTGCAGCCATGTCAAAATTTTTAAATCAGCCAGTAAGGTCAAATATTCTAACCATGGAGGCAGAGGTGGTTTTAAGAGCCTGTACATGGCCGGGCGCGGTGGCTCAAGCCTGTAATCCCAGCACTTTGGGAGGCCGAGGCGGGCGGATCACAAGGTCAGGAGATCGAGACCACAGTGAAACCCCATCTCTACTAAAAATACAAAAAATTAGCCGGGCGCGGTGGCGGGCGCCTGTAGTCCCAGCTACTCAGGAGGCTGAGGCAGGAGAATGGCGGGAACCCGGGAGGCGGAGCTTGCAGTGAGCCGAGATCGCGCCACTGCACTCCAGCCTGGGGGCAACAGCGTGAGACTCCGTCTCAAAAAAAAAAAAAAAAAAAAAAAAGAGCCTGTACATTGGAGTCAGACTGCCTGGGCTTAAACCCCATTTCTACAAATTAACCTTCTCTATGCCTCTTTTTCCTCACTTGTAAAATGGAAAACAATGATAATACGTCTTTCTCAGTAATTTTGAGGATTAAATGAATTCACATATATACAAGCACTTAGAATAGAACTTGGCGGAGAGTGTCATTTAAATGTTTGTTTTCATTTGTCACAAAATCTAAAATAAAAATGCATTGTGTATATTTCTCTAAAATAATTGACCTAAACTTAAAATTTTTTTTAGTAGCATTGCTTGAATCATCACAATAAGAACTTTTAAGAAGTACTAGGAATGATAACTGAAACCCTATTGAATAATTCCAAGTACTAACTACCTTCTAAAATAAAGACACTAGCATTCATTTACAAATCTATTTTATGCCAAAATCTGTGAACAGTTCCTATACATAGCTAATCATATTCTAAAATAATCATGTTTATAGTACAGCAGAAATACATTAAGAATATGGGGGTAAATGGATTTTTTATATCCAAATTAGTAGATAGAAGATATAAGTTGATTGGGTACTCCTTTTCCCCAGTGTAACAGTTTCTTGAAATCTGGGGCTGTTTGGCACATTAAAAGACTATTTTGGGGACAGGGAGGCTGGTTAATTAATACCAATGGACTAGACCATGCATGCTAGAAGTAGTCCTCAATGTAATTACCCAACCATCTCATTTAGAAAAGAAACGCAGCATAGGTTCAGTTCACAAATGCAGAGTGGTTTCCTTTTTGTTTGTTTGCATTGCTATTTAAAAGGTTGCCCAAAAAAAACTAAGAGGAGGTGTTCTGCTTTTGATAAGACATGCATACATAACTTTTCTGAACTTGTCTGAACGTTAAGAGTTCCTCTAATGTGGTTCTCAACCTCTGCTGTACATTATTCACCTGGGAACTTAGAAAATTCTTGACATTTGGGTCCTACCCCCTGAGGTTCTGCTGAATTGGTCTGAGAGGCAGCCAGGGCAACAGGAGTTGATAAAGCTCCAAAAGTGACACAAATGTACAGCAGTGGTTTAGACCACTAATCCCCTACTTTACAGAGAGGTAATAGGTCACAGGGGACGTTATTTACATACTATATAGTCATGGTATTTAATGTGCAGTAGCAGAAGAAAAAGACTGTTACAGTGTCATACCTCATACCTCTTTGTTTCTGAAATGATAGTGAAGGACCAATTATTTGGAGCAGAGTGTTGACTCTTAAAGAGCAACTCAGTTGCAGAGCAGATGAAGTGAGATACCTGTGCCTTCTTAAAAAGGCATTGATTGAAATACCTGAGAGAAAAGCTTGTAATAAGATATGTGTTACAAAGGTAATTTTGAACTGTATTTGAAAGAATTTGAGCCTTAAATATTTTACAAGTCACTAGTATTGCTTATACAAAGAAATATTAAACCATTAACCTTTATACTTTTCATCTCTCCAATATGAATATGGTTATTAAACCATAAAAATGGAATAAATTTAAGTGTATAACTGCCAACCCAAAGATACACAGGATACATATTTGGAGGGAATGAAAATTGTTTATTCCACTTACTTTTTAGACTGATGGATACTGTGGTTTAGTTCCTATCTGATAGCTGGAAAGCAGTCACCACAGATGTGTAATTCATTGTATTTTTTTGTATGTTATTTCATGAGTAGTATAATTCACTGTGATTTCTCGTAAATGTTAGAAAATAAGACTAGGCCGGGCGCGGTGGCTCAAGCCCGTAATCCCAGCACTTTGGGAGGCCGAGGCGGGCGGATCACAAGGTCAGGAGATCGAGACCACAGTGAAACCCCGTCTCTACTAAAAATACAAAAAATTAGCCGGGCGCGGTGGCGGGCGCCTGTAGTCCCAGCTACTCAGGAGGCTGAGGCAGGAGAATGGCGGGAACCCGGGAGGCGGAGCTTGCAGTGAGCCGAGATCGCGCCACTGCACTCCAGCCTGGGCAACAGCGTGAGACTCCGTCTAAAAAAAAAAAAAAAAAAAAAAAAAAAGAAAATAAGACTAGGTGAAGTGTAGTGTTAATGAAACTTCGTTTTGCATGTAGAAGAGTTTAATTATTAGAGATTATTAATGAAAAATAGGTTTTGAAATTCAGTTTTCCATCTTTAAAGTCTCTGGTTTTGAGTAAAGTAGGTTAGCTTCATAAACTAATATGTAGAATTTTAAAAATACAGATAATTGAAATCACTGCATTTGCAAAATTTTCGTTCAACAGTTTTATATTAAAATGTAACTCCTGAACATCTGGCACTTTATTATTATGGAAGTGAAGTAAACATCACAGACCCTGGTTTCAATTTGTCTAAAATCTTATTTTAAAAAAAAAGAAATAACCATGAGAAAGAAACCCAGAAAACATATGTAAATGTATTGCATTTATGCATATATTTATAGCATTTCTACTTCATGCTGGATATTCTTCTAGGCACTGGGAACTGAATGTTGTGCAAATGGGTGCTGTCGCATTGTTCATGGAGTTTATAATTCAGTGAGATGAAATCCAGTAACTGTCGGCTACCTTAATTTATTCTTTAGTCGTTATAATGTTCTTTTTTATTATAACTATAATTGTAGTGAAGATAATGAATCAAAAATAGCAGCCTGGCAAAGAAAAGATAGAACCCATAAAGGAAAAAGTTGAGAGATAAAGATCAAGCATAAAAATTTTAAAAATTTGTGTTAAAGATTGTAAAGCCACTAGGAAAAAGGTTAAAAATTCTTAACTGACGAAAGAGAACTCATAAATCAACTTAAAAAGCAAACTCCAGCAAGAAAATATGCAAAAGATACAAACAAGCAATTCAGAAAAGCCAAGTGTCGAATATACATAAAATATATTTATCCTAATCCTTATGAATGAAATATAAATAACAATGTAATTCCATGACCTATCAAATGAACATCCTACAGTTCTTTTAATCAACTCTTAGGTTGTTTCTAGTTTGTTGTTCTTACAAATAATATTGCAGAAAGTATCCTTATATTCATTTTCTGCACTCATGCAAGTATTTCAGTAGAGTACATTCAGAATACAAACTGTTGGGTCATTATTTTTTTACTATAGGCAACCTTTACTTTATCTCAATCCAGTCTTTCAGAACACTCAGTGTTCTGTTGTCTCCTAAGGAACAGCTGAGCTGTTACTCTGTCTGGCACTTTTCAGCCAAACGGTAAAAACCTTCCATTCATAAAGTTATCACAAGCAGGAAAGCAAGGCTATTGCAGCTAATAGTAGATAATACTAATTTAGAGAATATTTTGCCATGTGCCAAGCACTGTCTTATGCTTTGACATTCACAATTTAAGCCTCACAACTCTGAGACAAGATCTGTTATTCCCACTTGACAGATGTGGAAACTGAGGTGGAGAAGTTTATCATTCAGAGCCGACTCCAGTCTGAAGTGTTCTGCCAAGTCAGACCTTCACAACAGGACTTGTACTTTATATCTTACAAATTTACAGAAGTCTAGGCATGCCCTTTGTAAGATTCTCCACAGTTCTGGCTTGTCTGTGCCACTTACTTCCAAGCAGAGTGTGACTCGCACCTGCAGTGGAGAAGCGCTGCCTTAATCAGTGGCTGTTCGGGTTCTGCCATCTCACAGGTGATACTGGAATGAGGGAAAAAGGTGTGGAAACTGTCTTCCATGGCTACTTGAGATCTCTTTTGTTTTTCACTCACAATCTCCCCCAACTCTGAAAATACGAGGACACAGGTGTTTCAAAGATGTTATTCAAGAAAGGTGAGAGTGAAATGTTTTGCAAATCAGATTTTTTGTAGATTTTTAAAGTATTTTAACCTACTACACGGTAAAGCTCCTTCCTTGAGAAACTGCCCATTTCCTCAGCTTTTAATGCTGGTCCTTTTTTTCCTCTATAGAAACATTTTAAGTTATTACAGAACTTGATTTCTGAAGCAGACCCTAATGAGACTTACTTTCTTTTTTTTCAAGGTGGAGGTAAAGCCATATGTGCTGGATGACCAGATGTGTGATGAATGCCAGGGCGCACGCTGTGGTGGAAAATTTGCTCCCTTTTTTTGTGCCAATGTCACTTGCCTGCAGTATTACTGTGAGTTTTGTTGGGCAAATATCCACTCTCGTGCTGGACGTGAGTTCCATAAGCCATTGGTAAAGGAAGGTGCTGATCGCCCACGTCAGATCCACTTCCGCTGGAACTAAGAATAGCAAACTGGCCTCTGTTTAACAAGGAAAGAAAGGGTGCATGTGGCTTACTGTGTCTGAAGATACTGACATGCAGAAGAAATAAGTGCATTCTTCTGCTTTTCACCCCAGCTATCAATACATGCATCTTTATCAGCAGCCAAAACACTACAAGCCTCTTGTTTTTCACCAAAACCCTACA